>NW_017162322.1:2363085-2428543 GCF_001652005.2 Ceratina calcarata | reverse complement strand
TACATATGATTATATGGCATTTTATTGATGTTGACAAAATCCGACCATCCCAGCGTCGAAATGGCAAACTTTTGACAAAAAATTTCGTTTTTCTTCAATAACTCCTAAACCGTTGACTGTATAACCAATAACCAATACATCCTTAATTAGAATTCACATGAAGTACTCTGTCTGCCGGATGCTCTTAGAAGCTTCTTACACTAATATTGCATTCCAAGTTTGATTTAAAGTAAACGATACTATTTGAACTGGAACGATGAGATGATTTTTTTCTTTCATTTACATAAATTCTCCAGGACTTCGGTATAATTCAAATTCACGAACGGTAGGACGATTCTCTACAGAAGAACTGAATACCATTAAGCACCGTGGCCATGACCGCTAACACGAGCGAACAATGCAATTTGTAGCCACGAGGTGGTCCCCGATTCCTCGCGTTACGTTTCCTCGGAGCTTCTGGACCGCGAATGGGTGGAGGAGGTAAGGACAGTCTGCGTCGGATACTCCCACGAAATACTGCCAACACTCGCGATCCGCGAAACGTTACACGGGCCAGCGGAGACTACGAACAACGCCGCGGTGCATTTTTTTGTTTCGTTCCCAACATCTCTGATTTACGGCGGGAATTCCGCGCGCGCGGTTTACAAACCGTTCAACCGGATTCCGAGGTTCTGGCCGAGAAGAAAAAAGAAAGTACAACCGGGCAACTTCCGACTTCTTTCCATTTTTCTTTTTCTATATCGACAAATTCTTAATTTTCTATGACTCGACTTTTAATAAATTGTGCGTAAAAAAATCTGTTTCTATTTCGATGAAGTAATTATCGTGCCCGAAAGTACAAATAGTTATAAATCTCAATCACTTTGTGTTATGCTACGAAAATAATTTCCATTGACGACCATGGCATCTCACGTGAAAAGTGTAGAAAATGGAGCGCCGCTCACCGCTTCCCAGGGAGATAACCCAGTATATAAAGCTTTGTATTCCTAGAATTAATCAAGAAGCAAAGTAGCTTCCATTGGACGGATTAAACGCGTGTTGCAACTGAGCTGAACGCGGTGATTTACGGTAGCAAGAAAGGAGGCCGGGGCCCTTAATCAGGGCAGGGCAACGCGAGGTAAAGCGGGTAGCTACTCGTGTGAGATCGCCGGCCGGAGGCCATGCGTCATTGGATTAAGATTGTATCCAAATTATTCATACGGTAGACGTCGCGCGTGTTGGATAACAAGAGGAACGGGAGCCGGGTTGTACGCGCGAAGGCGTTGCTTCGCGGGTAAGCGATAGCACCGGCTGATATATGGGGACCACACAAACCGTCTAACGGGAACTTAAATCAGAATTAATAGCGCCCTCCGCAGGACATTTCCAGTCCTCATACACGTTTACGCGACCGCGATAGGACGAAACCCGCAAAGAAAATTTAAGAAAACCCGAGAGCAGAGGAAGCCGAACGTCTAATAGCTGCGTTTCGTCGATGTATGCCTCATGAAAAAAATTCCTGTGCAATAAAGATAATCTAAGGCCACGCTGGGAAGAAAGGGTTCTAGGGCTGAAAGGCATCCCTCCAGATCGTTCTTTCGGTAGCCGTCCTAGAGACAATAAAATCACGGTATTAAACTTAGAGAAATGAAATGGAACGAATGCAGAAAGGAAGAATCTCTGCTAGAGGGAATTGGATATCCCGAATAAGTGAATCGAGCGGAGGTACTTTCCTCCATTCCGCTGAACCGTCTTGGAGCTTCCCAAACGTCAGACGGACAGAAGGGAGAGTGCAGAAGAAGCGGAGGCGAGGTAAAACCAAAGCGGACAGCAGCGAGGTGGTTGCGACTGACTCGAGAAAGAGAGAGAAGGACGAGGAAGAAGGAAGTGGACACGGGTCGGAGTTCCGAGTCGAGTACGCAAGAGAGATTTTCTCGAGCGCGCACGGCGCGCCGGCCGCGGCGAACGTAAACCGATCCGCTCGAGATGGGAGCAAATGACAACGCGTGCTTTGCATGTCGAGGGCCCTTCTAGCGGATACCGCGAGTAAATAAGGCGGAATCTGCACGTCGCATTGTTTGACTTTCCGGACGGGCGTCTAGGGCGACGACGGTAAAGGGGCCGACTCTCTCTCCTCCGTCGCTGCGCACGACAAGACCGCGAACAGAGAAGAAGACGATCCCTGCTGATTTGCCAGAACCCTTCTTGGAAAAGTCAGAGACTCCGTACCACCGTTCCGGTTACCGTTACCGAACCGCGCTTGGCTGCGAACTCGGAGTTTTTCATCCCGTTGCGATTAATTTTCGATCCATCTCTGAATTCTGAAGTCTTCTGCGGCCAACCGACGTGTGTCAGAAGTGGATGTTGCAACACGAGAAGAGAAATTACATTCTCATAAATTCGGTGAAAGTAAATGAGCTTGATAAAGTAATCTACGAGTTGACGATCTTCAACGAGGAATGAATAGGTGAATTCAATTGTCGTATTATACACGAATCAAGTAACAGTATAATAGGTATCGCCCCCAGCGTTTGGCGATTTCAACGCCTGCCGGCGACGTAGCCCAAATCGCAATAGGCTTTCAAACGGCTGAACTTAATCAACATAAAACTTCCATTATTTTCTCTCTCCTATCGCTCGAGGAGCTCGCTTCCTGCAATCGAAGTCGACGTTTCCCGGCGCGACAAGAAAGAACTTTCCAAACACATCAAATTTCCTGGAACGAAAAATGTGTCCACTTTCTACGTGACTCCTCGCAACCGTGGAAACGCCTCACGCGAGTCATGTAGCATTCCTTCGTCTCCGCTTTCCATCTCGAGTATCGTCGTTCATTGTCCGGATCGATCACGGACAATCCGCGTGTCCCGATGGCCGATTTCATCGGGATTTTTCCAGCGGTAACCTCGCACCTGTTTATTCGTTTACGACCGCATCTTGTTCGGGAAAGAAAAACGCCGCACCTGCGCGCCCACGGATCGTGACCCGCAGCAGGACTTATCGCGTGTTACATTGATACCGGTGTTTGCGTTAGCCGAGAAAGTTTCTATAAACTCACGGATTTCTCTAGCTACTATACACACGCGTATTCCTCATTCGACTGAGAGAATTTCCATGCCTCCGCAATACGAGCATGTGTACCTATATATATTTTTACGTGAAAATTATCGCTGCATCATACAATTATTGGATTAATATTTTTGTCGTATTCCGTACAGGTTTATTATATTAAATAAGAATCAACCCCGAACGGAAATTTATGCGAAGGTTTTATTAACTCGGTAGATTTGACGTAGAGCTTCGTGATTTTTAGATTAGATAGAAAGAACTTTCTCTGACAAGTTTTAGAAAAATACGTATATATATATACTCTCGGAAGGAACAGTGGAGGGGACTGGAATTAGTAAGGGTTGATAAGCAGAGATCGAAGATTAAAAATGACGCAGAGTACAAAGTGGAGGATGATGTAGAGCTGGATGTTGACAGGATGAGTTGAAGTTAAGGATGAGGTAATCGAGGGTTTGGAATAATTGGACCCGGTATCTATGTATGTTTCGGTTGGTATACAACATTTTTAACGTCGTCGTTGAACAAAAAGTTGAGATATAAGTCGGCAAAGTGAGCATTTTGAGACGACAGAATAATCCTCGCGGCGGGACGTCCACGGACGAGAAAATACACAGGTGCGGAACGCGTGCGTTGCCACAGAGTCCCGCGAAGGGGTAATCGATTAATCGATTGTACGCTCATCGATGCGTCAGGAAGAGGATCGGACGCGGAGAAGGAAGAGGAGCAGCGCGTGGTATTCGAGCGCGTCCCAACAATTAGCCTGAGAACGAACGAGCGAGCTAGCGATTTGTCGCGCAAGATTTATAGCTTCATACATCCCGAGGAGGAGGCCCTGTTCCCTCGGCAGCGAGGGAACCCTTCCGAGCTGTTTGCTTCTCTCGCGAGTCCGACGGGGGCCCCATATACGCCGTGCATCCGCGCACAATCGAGAAAGGACCCCGACCAGCGCACCGTCCGTCCGGGCATATCGTGCGTGCGTGACTATCCCCGCGCACGGTTTGACGTTCGAGACCCATGCCGGATCTCCAACGAGATCGCCGAGATCCGTCTTGGACGGCTGTCCACCGAGCCATCCTTAACCGTGACCTACCGGAATGCCTGAGAAAGCCGGGGGATATCCGTCGATCGCGGTCCCTTCCGGTTACGGAATGATCGAGAAGGAAAGGAGAATGGACCAGAGTCTTGGATTCTTAAAACGTTTTTACGTAACGGAAGACGGTAGTAAGAGGAATCGAATGGTCGGCCATGGTTCACAGAAATTGTCGAAGGAAAAACTGAAATGTTCTTAGAAGATCCTGAAGTGAACGTATTAATATGTACCACGAGAGGAAAAATATTCGTTCTAAACTTGTTCCACTGAAAGTTTGACTTCGACGGTAGAGAACCATTTGGCAGTGATTAATTCGCTTCATCGGTAGTCGAGCCACTAATTGAATTCGAAGTGGATAGGCAAACGTGTTTGCACACTCGGTACCGAAGCTATTAAATAAAGGTGTACTCGCTATTAGATTGAAATTAGGAATTTCCCAGTGGATGCGTAACCTGCGGAACGATCTATTCACTGAATTCGTTTCGAACGAGCTTTGCCGTTTTTCTGTTGGAAAAGTACGATCCATAATTCATCTTCATTTAGAGCGTCGCGTCTACGTTAGTTCAGACTCGGTCTCGAAAATTGCAGCGTTTACGTGGACGAGAAAAAGTCCATCCAATTTTGCTTATTAGTCTTCAATCTCGTTCTAAAAAAAAAACTGCTACGTGGCTAACGCCTCGCCGAGTTAATAAATACTAAAATGGCAAGAAGCGAGAGCAACGCTAGCGTCGAATCTGTATCTCGTTGGAGCAGTCCGCGATAAAAATGATCCTTTCTCACAGTGTTCTCGGCAGGGAACAATTTCAACGTAATTGTAGCGAATCGAGCGGGCGATAAGCGCGAAACTCGACGCCGATATTGGCCCAGACGTTACGGTCGCCTTTTAATAACCACGGGGAGTTTAAAGTTTAGTGTCGGCGGTAATGCCAATCTAATCTACCTTTTACACCGGCCACGTACTACACCTACACGGCCAGCAGGAAGTGTACACCCCCGGCCACGCCGCATTATCCTTATTTACGCCGCTCTTGATACTATATTGCCGATAGGTCTTTATCTACGCCCGTCTCCGCGGCCCGCGAAGAGGGAAAACGCACGCCGAGCGGAATAAAAACTGCTCGCCTCCTCTCCCCGGGTCTCCTGCACGCGGATTTATACATTCGCGGTGGCCGGGCGCGGGCGTGCGCTTCTCCCTTTCCTTTTCTCTCAGCCACGATCTCCGGTTACAACGCCGATGCGAGGGAGATACAGCGGCGAGGAAACAAGTGTAAAGAGCACTGTAAAGCCCGGTAATTATGCGATGTAACCAAGCCGCTCGCAACGAGAGACACCAACTTTACGTCGGTTCGATTCACCCGGATTGATCTCCCCGTGCGATTGACATCTACTTAGGACATCCTACAAGCTGTTGAAAAATTATGCTGTTCTGATTTATTCAAACAAAGATTCATTCCCTCGATTTATTTCGTGAATCGATGTTTGATCGGCTCAAATTAGTATACGAAGAGGTAAAAATTATGATGGGGTTTTTTTTAACATACAAGCAAACGCTGTCTGTGCACATAATAGTGAGATGTAAGAAATCAGTTAGGAATGATAAATTCGCGATAAGTTGTATAGAAGGAGCACAGAGGCGTATTATACTTAGCCGCTGGAAGGGAGGGAGGGAGCGAGGTAGAGCGATCGCGAGAAAGCAGGAAGGTCGCGGAGTCTCGGGGCTCAGGCGCAGCGGTCGAGACCTCGCAGGAATGCAACGGCGGCTCGAATTAATAGATCGAGGGACCCGGGCGAATTTATCCGCTTCGTGGCGGCGAGTTTAAAAGCGGCGCGGGTCTCCTTTGCATCTCGATCTCCTCCGCGGCATTACGGGGGACGTATGTACGCGCGGGGGCCCTGCTCTCTCGCGTGTATGTACGTACGCTGGAACGTACACCGGGTACGGACGCCGCGCCGCGCCGGCCGAACGGAGAGAAAGAACCGAGAAGACAGAGCGGACGTTCGAGCGAAGAGCCAACCGGGATATGTGGCCACGTATCCTCTGGACGACGAAGAAAAGTCCGTGCCCGCTTCTCCTTTATCCTCCTCTTTGTCTCCTCTTCTCTGTTCTCCTCATCGACTTCCTTTTTCTTCCCCTTTTGCCGATTGTGCGGCGGGCTTCGGCCGGCCGGTGGGATAAGTAAGAGAGACGCCGGCCCGGTGATGAGTCCAGACAACGGGTTAGATAACGGGGAATCACATTTAGATAAGGGAGCGCGGAAGAGGGCATTGAAAATGTTCGGATCCGCGCGCGCGAGGGGCACCCCATTAAGTGTTCCGTTCCGCGCGGTTCCGCTCCGGCACTCCGCGCCGCCCAGGCACGTGCGCCGTACCCGATAACTTCCATATAAGAAATGTCCTCGCAATTAAATCGCGCCGCCGTCGCTCGCGGGGTTTCGTTCTTTTTCATACATGAGAACTGCAATCCCTATCGTATATTTTACCCGCGGTCGAGCGAACGAACGTGGGACTTTGAGCTGGGTCAAGGTTCGATACAATTTCTGCTGAATCGCGAATCGTCCGATTTTTACTTTCAGATTCATAGATCGTTATTTTACCATTTGGAGAATTGAAACAGGAGCGTGCATAAGAAAGAGCTAATTGAGCGGTTATTTATTTTCTTGAATTTCTCATAAAACTTGATCCAGCATGAGTTCCAACTGCAAAGACGCGTCGGAGTTAAAGAGACGAAAGCATTAATCGGTCCATCATCGAGGAAGCGTAGATGTAACTGTAGAGAGACGCAGTGTCGGCGAGAACGAGGTTGTGAAAAATGGTGTAATTTAATCGAGCGATTCGACACGGCATCGCGGCGACGTCCTTACCTGCCTAAGCTCTAAGAGGTGAGAAATGTTGCTCGTCCCGTGACCGATGTCTACACACCGCGCTGTCACGCACTGACATATCGCTCTGATAAAACCACGACCCGGCCAACGGTTTCTCCCCTCGACGGCACGACCGAGTCCTCGACATTTAAGTATTTCTTACACGGGGCTACGATTCGATAGCTAATGTCCCGGACGTCGCTTATAAGAGGTCCTCTCGTTGTCGTCTCCGTCTTCGTTGCCCGTTCCAAACGACCTCGCGCGTTCAACCCGACTGGAACCATGACCGGGTCGTCCGCGACGATTAATAATCGTCCTGGAGGCGTTCTCGGCCTTTTCACCACTAGTTTCCAGGTTCGCGTTGGAAACGTTTGGCGACTCGTGGGATTCGCTCGAAAGCGGATCGACGCGACGAGGGAACGACCCTCCGGCGGGTCGCTTTCGCTTATTAATAATCTTATTAATTCACCGCTCGTTAGATGGGACAAGGTTAAGAATGGTCGTGTCACTGGAGGACGAGAAATATCGGGTGTCCGCGCGGCGAGGAAATATTGGGTTGCCTAAGGTCCGCGTAAAGGTCTCGGCGCTCTGGGAAACACGTGTCGAAGATATCCGAGGTTCGAAAACCTCGTGTACCTTTGTATCGGATTCTGTACCGTTTAGGAAGATTCTTATCCACCTAATCGTCATTTATCTCGGAATTTTTTAAAAGTCGTGATCTGTTTCTATGTAACGATCAAAACTACATTATTGATACAAAAAAATCTGAACTATTTAAATCGAGATAAACGAAATCAGAGGTGTCGCGAAATGATTCGCGTCAACGCGGTTTTGTATCGTATACGTATTGAGCAATCCTGGGAACTCCTTCGGATACATGGCCAAACCCGGTCCCGATCGGTGGCCATATATCCGGAGATTACTGTATCTTCCACGATCATTCTTCATCGGTACGGGTTACCCTCGGCCGCAACGCTCGGCTGGTGCTTAATTCAGGGACCTCTCCGTTCCTCCCGCGCCGTGTACCCGTGCGAGAGGGAACGAGACACCAGTGGAAGAAACCGAGAGGGATTCGTCGAGCCGATCCTCCGCTCGTATCGTAGAACAATGAAGGGCCGCTATTAATATTGGCTCACTATCTCGCCGGTATCGCGCGTTTCACACTCCCCACGCACTCTCGAGTAACACGGCCCCGCGTAGGGACATTTTCATTGCATATTAATGTGCCTCATTACTTCCGACTCCGCACCGCATTACTCAATGCTACACCGCCGGCCCGTCTAGTGTTTCAAACGAGATCGAGCCGGAAATGCTATCGGCCGCGTGGGTTCCAGCCGCGAAAAACTCTGCCTCCACCTCCTTTCACCCCCGTCTCACTATTTGGCAATATTTCTTACCGATGATAAAAGTCTGGCAACAGATACGAGAGTTTTTGGAGATTCTTCGTGTATTGTTACTACTCAGAAAATAATACGACGCGGCGATTATTAAGAACTCGATTTCCGATGGCTACGAAGATAAGTTGAAAATGGGCACTCTCAAGAATAATGTTAACTGTATTACTATCGCTCCGGTAAAGACGCCATGCAAAAAGAATATTAAATATTCTGAAAATACAGTCCTCGAGTAACACAATGGAAGAGAAAGTACGATATTCTTGTACGCATGACGTAATGAAAACTATCGTGATAAGGATCGCAGTAACTACTAATCAGGCAATATGAAACTCATCGTTTTACCAAAAATCCTAGTTGCTGAAGTGTAGACACGCGTCTGAGCGTTCTCCTTTTGTTAAGATCGAGCAGAATGATATCAGGGTTTAACGCGAGTTCACGGGTGCGAGATCAAGTAGGTGCATACCGCGAATAGCGTGTGTACACGGGCATAATTAATCCGAGGCCGCTTTTCTATTACCCCCGGCATGTCCGCGCGCGAAAAATCCCTGGAGCGGATCTGACGGCCGACGATGGGGTCCAGACACTCGCTCGCTTACAATTAGGAAACGTGGCGTTCGCCGAGACAGCCGTGTAATTAGCGAGGGGGCCTCTCGCGCCGCGTTCATATTTCGATGGTTGCATCCGCGGTACGTACGTTACGGGTTACCCGCGGCTACCACGGCCTCTCCGTGCTCTACGTGTCAGGGGGATGAACCGAGACAGCTATCGTAACCGCGAGTCTACCATGATCCACGAGGTCGTACATACACTATCAGTCAAAAGTTTCAAATCCATTCGAATGTGACGAAACTCAGCTAAAGAGAATGTAATTTCGTATTGCATTACGAAATTATTGGTTAAAATCTGCGAGAACAATCTTCTCTTAGTTATCTATTTTAACATCAAATCGACGCTAATTTTACAGTGCACAGTATTAAGATTACTTTCACCCGAGTATGTTTTGAATCAATAACATTTATTGTACTGGAAGTTTTAATTTATCCTCAATTTCCTAAAAGACGATTATAGAATTATTATTAACTAATCTCTATTTTTTGTCACAGATACCCGTTTGATGCACATCCGTGGGATTCATCTGTCGAGGTAAGATTTAACTACAACTTTTGATCGGTAATGTATGCTTCCACGGCGAGTTCGAATCACGGTATTCGGTATATAAGAGACGAGAGAAAGAGGGCGGCTTTCCGCGGGGATTTGGCACGACTCGGTCTCGCCTCTAAATTAGTAATTGCAGCCTCCGCGTGACGTGGCGCCCCGATAAAAAGCGAAGGGCCCGTAATGCCGCGGCGATACGAGGTCACGAACCACCGAGCAGACTTAAAGTGAATACTTATCCGGTCGCATTCTCGCTCGCTCGCGCTTATGCACGCGAGATAACGCGCGTTCACGCGAATTTGTGTGAACCACGTACAGCATATACCGGCGGAGGGGGCGTAATCCACGGCGACGTGTATTCCCACGTCGTGGTTTTCCCCGCTGCGAACCGCTCGCGGTCGTGAATCGCTTGACCGACCGCTAATCCCGCGGAAGCGCGCGAGCTCTGATCTTCATGATCCTCGCCTCTTAAGTCGAATCGATCGACCGGTGCGGTACTTGCCACCGCGGCAGTGTCCCTTCCCCGTCGACGACGACGGCTCATCGTAGAGGCCTTATTGCTGCCAGCCGGGGACTCTCGCGGGACGAGCTCGCGTCTAATGTTTGATTACGCGTCCAAGAAGGTCGGATGTCATGGGAAAAACAGTGGGAGAGCTTTAGGCTCAGCTTTATCGCGATTTTAGTCGCTTACTCACTTTGCTTCCGTGCTCGATTGTTGAATGCGATGACTACGCTTAAGCGGAGAAACGGTTTTCGCAATGTACACGTCGGATTAGATTAAGGTTCATCGAGGTTCAATAAAGAGATTTTCTCAGGAAGACTACGATAATTGATAATGATTTATATGCTGAGATTCGTTTATTTCAATTGTTTCGTTCAATCATCGATACGTGGAGCGTACGGTTAGCGTTAATTAATACAGAGTTCTCGCATGGTGATGCTTGGAATGCGGCACTCTTCCAACGTCCCGTCGAACAGATCTAGAAATATCCTTAACGGGGAATGCAAATCTGGACTTATGCGGCGTGGGGGACGTGGCTTCCCTACGAGACGTCACCTACGTTCGCCCGGTTCGATCGTTAAAGTACGAAGTCACGTTCGCGTGCACGACTCTAAATATGTAGATCCCCGAAGATCTGCTCGGAGGCCAGGCCTCTGAATATTCCGTAGGCATCGCCGAATTCCTCGCCAGGCTTTACGACCTGCACGAGCCGAGCGGGCGCGGAAGATATCGCGATGCTCGTTACTTAGCAGGTAGTCTCGCCGCGCATCGGTTATTCCGGAAAAATCTGTTCCCTTCCCTCCCTCCCACGTGGAAACGGTTCACCCACATGATCGTGAAAGTCGATTGTCTCCGCGCGTAATAACACACGTAAACGTAACGCGTAATTAACCGCGGGACACGCGATGAGAATTCTTGGAGAAGCGCGTAATCGGCCTCGTGAAAGGGACACGAGGCTGTTCGCCGGGGTATTCGACGCGAAACGGGAAAACGGTGTGTACGGGCAGATAAGAAGGCGGCCGGCTCTGGGCTGAGTAATCCTCGCGAGAATAACGCTTCGAGCATCCGCTCACGCGGGGCACGTGCGGTCAATCCGACGCGAACAAAGTGCGAACATCGAGTTCGTAACCGGCGCCGATGGAATCCGGGCTAGACTTGGCGGAGATCGAGTAGAGTACCGTACTCGACGCGGTGCATAACTCCGCGAGAAAACGGTTTCGAGGTGCGTTTAATTTATGGGGCTGAGATAAAGCGCAAGGGATGGCTGACGTGTTCATAAGTTTCGAAGATGAACAGTCTATTGTGACAAAGTTTCGAAGAAAGTTATGGGGAGCGTAGAATGGATTGGGACGTGTACGGGTAAAAGAGAAAGGGGGAGACGAGAAAGAGTTATGTGAAACAGGTGCACGAGAATCGTGGCCCGCATAGCGAGTAAATAATCAGATGGCAGAGTCCCAATGCTGAATGGAATAGCTCACCTAAATTCTAAATGCCTTCCAGACGTGTTATCTGCGATCTTTAATTCACACTTCGCTGTCCAATTTAAATCTGCGGAAAACGTTAAATCGACGAATGCCTTAATGATCAATTCCAGTAATTAACCGCTTCGATGACTGGCAGTGAAATGCAACGCGTGAAGAAAAATGAATACAAACGAGCACGTGCCAACGAGGATACACGGTGTATGCGAGAAATGGAAGAGCCAACAGCGGTTGGGAGGGGTCGGTACGTCAAGTTTCGCGAGCGGGCACGTTTCAAACCGGTGATCCGGTGCGTCAAAATCGCAACGAGCGTAGGGGCTGATTTCAATAACCGCGCTCGTCGCTTTGCTCGCTTCTCTTGGCCCGCGGTGCAAGCGCTCGCCCTCGAAATACGCTGCCAGGGCAAAAGGGGTGGAGTGGCCGCCATTTGCCGCGTTATGAGCTCGGACACCTTGCTATTAACGCGTCTCGTGAAAACTCGAGGAATTATCGCGAGCCTTAAGCGCGAGGCACTCGCTACTGATAGATCGAGTTTTGCCGTTGGAAATCCTAGACGAATCTTTCATACGAGATTAAATGAGCAAAGAATTTAGCTATGATTTTTCTAATTTTTAAAACATGCATATTTTTTGGTACGTCAAATATTCGATTATCAATTTCATCTTCTGAACCCAATTGGGCCATCCGAAAAGTTCGTGCATTCGTTTTCAATTATTCTGATATACTCAGACCTGTTCTACTCCACCCACCAAAAATGAGCACCAACTTCCCGGACTGTCCGATATGAGCAGAAAGTGATAGTTGGTAACACGGTTCATGCCTGAGAGCGGAACTAACGAAAAATTCCGGCTGCTATTGAAATCGAGACAAAAGATCGTTCTGCTGGCTGATCGAAAATTCAATCTACGCGATTCGATCTAAGTGGATCGGGCCTCGGGATACGATCGTGTTTGAAAGAGCAGCGCCTATTACCAGGCGCCCGTTTCTCACCTCGCCGTGCGCCAGCCGGAGCAGGAAGAAGAGAAGCGGACAAAAGCGCGTTCGAGATTCCAATTCGGTCGTGCTCGCGCCACGAATTATGGCGGATGCTGTGCCCTTTTGCATCGCGCGCGTGTGCACGCCACATGGAATCGTAGAACAGAGACCGTCTAACCTTTTCAGCCACCGGGGGGATCCAGTTCAGTCGATCTATGGATCGCTCTCTCGCCTCTGGAATGGGTCCACCGAGCCAGACGCTGGTTAAGAGGTGTTTCAGACGATTTCTAATGAGCTATTGTTATTGGAAGTTTAATAAACGAAAGTGGAGGACAGCGATCGGTCGCTACCTTTTGGAACGGACTTTTCTTAAAACTTAAGACATACTTTTTTATCACGTCTCTTAAACTTTCGGTAGAGATCTTATAGCTCATACAGCCTTAATTTACCTGGATTAAATTTCAGCTTTAGCATGGAATTCGTTGTCATGCAAAGTTGGAGCTTATTCACGCAATTTTGTCACATAATTACTTGTCGTCTGCCAAGAGCATTTCCCTTAATCTCCCGCATCGAGGGAGAGAAAGAAGCGGTATTAATAACAGTCCGCGCAAATTACCCGGGCGTATTAATTATAACGTATTAAACGAAGACAGACTCGCAGTTAATTATTAGCGGGGCGTCGATAAATCGCGCGGCGATTGTACACGACCGGGTGGACGGTTCTTAAGTGTAAACGTCTGGGAATCGGTATCCGAACGGGTCGCTAATCCGCGGCATTTTAATATTTAATTTAGCGGCAGCCAGTCCGCCGCGTAAAAAGCAGCCGACAACTTGTAACTTATGTAACGCGTCACCATCCGCGTGGACCGGCGCCGCGCTTCGATAAATTACACCCTCCTTCGCGAGGGAACGAGCGTTCCGCGCGGGAACACGTGACCGGTCTCGCGACGATTAATTCTTTTACCGATTTCCACGAGAAAAATTCGCTGATACAACAGGACTCGAACACGTCCTTTTCCTCATCGCAAATCGGAAATTGAAGACTATGAATGAAGAACGCTTTATTAAAATCCTGAAGGAACGCTGTAATATCTCTGTCTCTCGTAATCCTGTTTATTTTTATTTTCAATCGATTTTTCGTTATCTTGAACATTTGTCCTCAGAAAATTCGTTAAAAAATAAAGCCGAAAAGGGCGACGGGGGAGGAGGATGAGGTTCGAAGGTTCGAAGGTTGTAAGGTTCGAAGGTGTCAGACGCCGTAGGGGGTCCCGAGCCTAGCCGGTGCTACATCATCCGCGGGGACAGCGTATCCACTTGTTAGCGAAGCGCGGGCACAGCCACTGCCTACAAATACGTTTCCGCCGTGATAAATGGACTGCAACTCTCGAAATACGAAGGCATTCCTACTCCGGGCGTTGCTTGATTAATGAACTACGGGATTTCTACGGTAACTCCGCGGTACCGATTCGACCTCGGCCACTCTTGCCTCGAATGATCTTCGCGGATTATCCCGCAAAATCGAATTTTTTTTTTTTATCCAACACCTCATTGCGGCCGAAGCTTGTTTATTTAATTTCAACATTGAATTATACGATCCGCGCGTCTGTCAGTTACTATCCGGCTAAATCAGTTAATTTCAAAATCCAAGTAATAATCCCGATTGTTCGTACAAATACCATCGGAGACAAAGTCAATATACATTTTCACAAATTGACAACTCGTTATGGGACTCGGCTCGATTCTCTCGCGGGCCGTTCGGGGCCAGGGGCGTAGATCGGTAAGGACGGTGCCCGGCGTAACGATAAATCAATAACGCAGATGCCCCGGCGGTATTCTCGCGGTGGTGCCCATAATAAATTCATGAATTGTAAAACTGCTGCTCTCGCGCTGGACGAACCGTGGCGTATTGGATTTATTGGCCGACCTGACCCCGCTAAGACGCTTCTCTCGCTGAGGGCCGAGGAGGCGCGAGTGCGAAACCTCGCGAGAAAAAAGGGGTAGAGGAACGCTGAAGGGAGAGTTCGTGTCGGGTGATGTATGAACGAGTTAAGGGGTCGCAATCGATCAGCCGTATTACCAAATAATTTTCAATTACCCCGGCCGAGGAGACCGAGTATCGACCACTCGGTATCGATCCATCGTTCATCGTGCGCGCATGAATGACACGTTACCGATGTGCGTTCAAACGTCTGTGTTGACCTACGCGAAAAGGCCTGAATGGGAATAACTGATCGTGGATACTCCGCGAGGCCTGTGGATTTTGCATTTTCAGATTGGATACGTCGAGCGCGAATGTTCAACTGATATAATAAAGTAGGAGAAGAGGAATCGTAATCGACTGCGAGGGTATTTTCCATTCTATCTTGAAACAAGATGAGGATCACGTTAAATCTTGAGATTCATGACTTGAAAAATCGCCGCCGTTGATCTACGTCTGTTAGAGCGCAAGAAAATCATTTGTTATCCGACTATCCCCATATTTCCTCGCGGGTTCGAGGGGGGCCAAGTCGCAGAGGTATCGTTCGCGATTATGCGAACGCCATTTATCGAGCGACGTACAAACTGTACGAGCGCACGCGGGGGAGAGGCCCGTCCGGGCCCCGAAGTCTCGAGGGAGAGAGATTACACGGCCGGGCAGTTAGAAGTGGTTTAGCGATAATTTAAACGCGCTAAATCAGAAACGCATTTACGAGATCGGCGTGAAATTTATAAATTAGCCGGCTTGGCAGATTTGTGGCTGGTATTTATACATTTACACCGCCATGGGGCCCGCGCCGGGACCCCCTGTGCCCCGCTGGCAAACGGAAAACCTCCGCGTGGCCGCGCGTGATTTACGCCGGAGCAACGGCGCCCCATTGCGAGACGCCGACGAAACGAAAATCGTCTTTCCATCGCGATAAAAATCCCGTCCGATTTCTCGACGGATTCGTCGGGAAATAATAGACTTTCATCGGTGTAACCTGTCTTTGGGTCGAGTTCAAATAAATTCTAACGGTTGCCTGATTTATCTTGATTCGAGTCACTGAAATGCGCCTGGGTTACTCGTAAAGGGCAAAGATTATTAGAATTGATCCTAGAGATAATTCTGTTAATTCGATACGTGCTCCGAGTTTTGAGTTTGGAAAGGGTTCGAAGCCAAACACCGTCAAGATATAGAACCGACGATTTAAGACGTGTTTACGTCATTTCTTACGCCTCTGTTGACCAAGTCGCGTGAAAAATGAACGCGGTTGACGAGAAACTGGTTCCGTTGGGCCCAAAATCGCGGTACTTCTTTTAACAAAAATTAACGAGAGAAAAAGGCGAATAACTAATCGGCGCCTCGCAGCGCGCTATTAATCATCCGACGTTTCGAAAACTTGGCGAGGTAGCTTACAAAATTTTTGTTTCCCAATACTCGTGTTAACAATCGTTTCCAATTACCGCTGTTAGCGTTGACATTTTTCAGCGATTTTACCACGATATCGATTGATTTGCCGTTCTTCGAGCATCGGAAATTAGCGATAAATCATGGCAATTGTCCGTTTCGCGAATGGGTTTGTTAGGCTCGAAATAACGGATAAAGAAGGGAGGGAACGCGTACGACGGTGAAATGTAATAACGCGATAGAGGGGTATTAATCACAATATTTCACGAGATTTCCGCACGGCAAGGTGACAGAAAGTGTGCAACCGCACGTTAAATCACGAACGCCGACAAGTGGATTAACCTGGGCGAAAGGCACGTCGAACCGCGCTTCGCTTTTGTCGTCATACAATCGACGGCTTTCCGTCGCGTAGCGACACACGGACCTTTCAGGACGATTACGTCTTTTGCATCATTCACCGGCCTGATCGATGAGGTACACGTCGCGTCGCGTGTAAAGAAATCCCTGCGAACACGGGTTTAATTGAAACGGCCGATATTGAAAGAAAATTCCTCGCTGTTTAGCGCGCCTTATCGCCCGTTCAACGTTCAATCGTGCTCACCTTACAGCCAGTAATTGGTTTATAAGGCATTGTGTACGAGTAGTGAAGATTTTATTCATTAAATTCTACAGGAATTGGTATCTACTGGCTGCTTTTAAAGCTGATTACCTGATATTTGTTCATTATTCTAACAAATATTTGAACTATAACAATAAAATACCAAGAAGATTATTGCTATTGACGAGTATGTAAATAACGCTTTGATAGTTATTCAATAGATAAAAAACGTCAGTATAATAATATCTGCTTCCACTGCGTCTGCCGGCTTCCAAACCCAACCGAACTTAAACTTACGACTATTCTTAATTTGCATATACAATAAAATAAAATATACCCACTCGTTTAAAATAATAAAATAAGTATAATGGTAACGCGGCAGAGAATTAGCGAACTCGAGCGAATAGCAGGCTTGACAAACTCGAAGCCTCAACATGGGAACTCGCATGTTCGTGCATTACGCTTAAGGTTGATGTTGCGAGCGTTCATTACGAATATGGGACCCGGCATGGGGTCCCAACCGAGTCGACACCCATCCCTGGTACGCTGTATTTAATTTCCCTTTAACCCGGGGCCTAAGAAACTAATGAGACACGCGTTACGGTTACCGGAAGTGAATTATTAATCGGGCCCTCTCCTCCTTTCTTTCTCCTCTCAGGGTTCCGTTGCTCGTCGTTAAAAGAGAAAGAAAAATGCCCCAGGGAAACAAGATCCTTGTGAGTTGATCCACGACTCTTCTTGGCGTTGTTTCAATTGTAAAAGAAAAAAGTTGCAGCCAGTACTTCTCGAGCGATTGCTTCATCAAGGGAAGTTATTTCGGGACTGAGACTCGTGGGTGGATTGTGTAATAAGTACAAGCGATCCTTTGCACGAGTACACGGTCTTTATAAATGAAAGATAAAAGGGAAAGACGAAGCATATATTTTAATTCATATCTGTAGAGCTGTTATATTCGTCACTATGAAAAGAATTCCGAGTAGAAACTGGAAGGGAACACGATGCACCATTAGCTGGTATACTGTATTACCAAGTGGTAGGACTCGCTCGTAACATGCACTTACTCGAACCGTAACGACATCTAATTAATTGAAACAGCGTAGCGCCCTGGGAATCCGAGTAAGCCGAGCAATAGTTGACGGAACGATGCCGAGACTGGACAGTGATCGTGGCTCGTAAACCGAGCGTGTAGGATATAGGTGCCTAGCCTCGGTTTACGCCCGGTTCCATCCCGATGGCCCGACACGATTCCCATGCCGGCCGGCCGCCGCGGGACCGTTATCCGCGCGAAATCCCCTGGCTAAATTAGATTGATATTGAGCTAAACTCGGACGCAATACGAGCGTCGCTCGTACCCGACCTCGTCTCAGGACCGACGATGATTGGCACTGTTGGGATCCGCACCTGCTGTTTCATCGGAATTCCCGCAAGATGAGATTCCATAATTTTCTCACGATACACACGCACCGCGACTACGTACGTACGTAAAGTTACCGACCGGGTATACGCGACGCGCGGCACCGCGTGTGTTCGAACACCGATCGTCTCCCGATGGAATGTCAAAATCGCAATCATAAAAGGTTAACTGGAAGATTAATGGCGAGCGGCCAGAGCGCACGAGCCTGGCCATTTTTTAATTGAGTCGTAACGGCTAGCTGCGTGACGACCCGGCCACAGATTAGATCCCATCAACCGAATGAGTTTAACTCCCGGCGACAACGGAGTTTTATAATCTTCTCGTCGGTTGATTGGCGAATATTATTTTACTCTTTGGATTGTAAGTCCCTAGGAAATTTCGTCTGTCCCTGGTTTGAATCATACCCGTATAAAATAACTATCGCTAAGATCATTGAATCATTTTTGACATACTCATTCTATCTGTCTTAAAACACCCATCAAAAATCGGCACGAATTTTCCGGACAATCGAGATGATGTTGATGAACGGTAACCTGTAACTCACACCGTTGCCTCTTGAAACGGTGCGGGTAACAGGGGAAACGAATACGGACCACCCGTCCGCCCCCCCAGCCCGGCAGTACGTTTCGGCCGCGTCCAAACCGGGGAATTATTTATACCGTCCCCTGTTGAGGGGAGGTCGTGGCTGCCGGTGTGTTGCCTCTCGGCATCGCCGTCGTAATTCAACTTAGAAAACAACGGCCGCGAGCAGCGTGCATGTGTCCCAGGTAGCGGTAAATTAGTAGCGTGGAGCCCCGAATTTCGGCCGCGCGCAACGACCGAAGCGCAAGGGCTCCCGCGGGGTATGGGGTCCATCTTTTGGTCCCTTCTCTTTCGCTCTCCGTGTAGGACGTCCCGTGGCGAGAGTCGGCACTCCTGATTAAAATTACTCCGCCGAGATCCGGAGAGATTTCCGCGGCGAAATTTATGAAATTGTCCCGGTTTATTGTTTTAAATGAGCTTGCGTTCCCGAAGAGATCACCGCCGGATAAGCGGGGCTCTCCTGTAAATCCACGGAGAGACAGGCGAGGGGCGTGCGGGGGCGGCGCGACCCCCTAGAGCGGGCGTCCACCCGTGAAAATCGGACGTGGTTAAATCACGATTAAAATAGGCATCTTTCGCTGTGATTTCCGATCTCCTTCGTTCTGTGACGTGGGAACTGTTCGGGACGGTTCCGATCTGGGACGACAATTTAAAGGGTTGTCCTTTGAAAATATGAAGACTGATAAGAGTTGATTCTTTATGGATATAAAAGCATTTTATGAAAGTAATGGATAGAGAAAAGGAATAGAATACGTGGAGACTCGTTTATTAAACTACGTGAAAGAAAATATAGAAGAACCACTGAAATCTTTTTTTCGTTTACTTTTGTTTCATTATAGACAACTTGGAACTTTTCCAATCTCGTTTAAACTGGTTCCAGAAGAGGTTTAAGAAAGGCATCGCTAGAAACGTTCAGAAATCAAGGAATCCGATCGAAGGTTTTCGGACCGGCCATTTCGTGGTAGCCGGGAGATCCGGACGATCGAAATTTATCACCCGAACTCTCGCGATCGTCACCACGCCCAGATCGTTGCCAGGAATTCGGTCAATCAGGGTCTCCGGTCTAGTCGAAATAAATAATAGCGTTGCTGGTATCACGTTTAAAAACTTTCACCCAGGATTTCCTATGTGATGACGTCAGATCGAACGTATAGTCTGAATGACCAGATCCTCGATTGCTCAATGACTTATGAACCCTGGTTCCCGAATTAACAATAAGACCACTTTCAATTCCCATTAAATTTCCCATTAAATTGATCAATTAATAAAATCGTTATGCGTGTTTATATCAGTGATTGCTGATTACAATTTAATTTCATTTTGGGTTTGTGAAATCTGTCGTCCCGACTTTACTAGGTCTCAGTCGAATTTTTGGAGATCGCAATTCACCAAATAAAAGTATACCGCCTCGGGCGATGTGATCCGGCAATATTTAAAGAGACGCGTTTCCAGAATATCGCCGATGAATGTAAATTCGATGTTGAATAACGAACGAGAGAAGCCACCTGGCCGATCGATCTTCGAGTTTGCGAACTGTTTGTTCACAAGGTAGTGTCGAAACGAATAACCGATTTCATTTTATTTCGCTCTTTCCCATGGAATTTTTGGTCCGGTATTTTAGAAAGGTCGAACATTGCAGAGAAATCAAAATCGTCACTATCTACTAGATTCGAAATATTCGTGGTTCGATGAACTTGGGGTACAGGTAGCAAAAAGTCGATTATCATATCGTATCTTTGACTTGAGCTATTTCTCGTTTTTTAGGATGAAGGAATCAGTTCGATGATAAACAAATAAATTCTGAGTGTCATGTATTCAAGAAATAAAAGTCTTCTACAGATCATAATAAATTCTCGTGGGAACGTTTATTACACACATTGAGAGAAAAAATTATCAAAATTCGTCGAACGTAGCCAGTCGTTTATTTCTCAGCGAAGTTCCACAAAAGCCGATGGATTCGCGCTTATTGTTAGCTCGAGAGCGGGTTCACGACAACGTTGCTCACGTACGGCAACGTGCCTTGGTATCGTACATAGAAATTGCTGTAACACCACACCGATCACGTAGCCGGCGCGGATGGTCCCTCGACCTCATCCCGGACGGCGATGATGATGATGGTGGTGGATGCCCGTCCCCGGTCGCGAGCGCGACCGCGCGGTGTGAATGAAGAGAGGACTAAGGATTACGAGCGTCGCAAATTGCTGTCAATTTTGGTGATTTTTCACGGCGCGCCTCTGGCTGTGCCCACTTATCCGGTCACGCGTAACTGTGTTTGCGTGATAGATAGGTAACGCAATCGGGGGATCAGCCACCATTTAGCCTCCACGGAATTCGTAATCGGCCGATTACCATAGTACCTATCCGCGCGTTATCTCTATTCGGTAAATTAATACCTGCCATCGCGAGGCGCGCGTTCGCTCCTCGGCCTCGCTTTCGATCTGCCCCTGATGAATATTTAACCAGCAGCGACTGAGAATCGTCGCCGGACGTTAATCGCCGCGATCCAGGTTGCGATTCTAGGTATAATTAGTAAAAGGAAGAAGGTAGGGATATGCCCGGGAGAGCAGCGGGAGTCAGAGCAGAGGTCAAGATCGATCGACTTATGTTAATCTCCGATGACCGAGAGCAACAGGTGCTCGATAAATAATCGGTTTTGATTCTTTGACACGGAATGCGACTCGAAATTCTAGCCGGGAACACCCATTAATATTTTTACGTGGTTCGTGAATAGGATTATTAATATCTTGGCAAATAGGACGAGGTGCTTCGTCATAGAAAATTGTCGACTCTTCTGTTCTTAACTATAGTAAATCCGATTTCTATTCACGTCACGATTCCTACTGGCTCGTGATTACGTATAAAATGATAGAAAAAGAAACCATTGAATAGAAATTAGGTAATTTTGTCATTTATTCGGCCATAAAGTTACAAGAAGAGTCTATCGAGTTTAGCAACATCGGGATTCCATTTTTCCGTAGCGTTGGCGTGTCATGAGAAACAGCCGAAACCGATTTGGCTGAAATCGTCGGGATCGAGGCGCACAGGTGCACGACAGGTCGGAGCCCAAAGGAGGGTCCAGAGTACACGTATAGGCATCGCGATCGGCGTGTAGGATGAAGTCTTCCCCGCAAAGCGGCCATTATCGTTATGATCGCGGCCAGGTAGATGCCACCCCGTGATTACCGTATCGGCCGGCGATCGACGGCGACAGGACTCGCCATTATGCGATCGACACCTCCCGAGACACGTTCGCGCCGTAAATCATCGGCTAAACGGAAAAGCCCGTCGGCTGTGTTCACCGGCGCAACGTTCACGGTGCACGCGCCTACACGTGCATTGATTTCACGCCGGGACACCGGTGGGTGTGAGCAAACAACGCCGACCATCGACATCTGAGCGAATAAAAAACCCGCGCCGGCGGATGCTGGCCGGCTGGCCGTTGCTGACGGCGAGAGTCTGTGGGAATTGAAATCGCGATACCACGGGAGCCGAGTGAATTGTTTAATCAATTGACGCGGTGATGACATGTTCCATGTGATAATCATGTCTACACGTTTGCGCAGAACACAGATGTATCCACACGTGACGCTGATGTGGGGTTTTTATCTCCTTAAGGAAAGTCTGACTACGGAAATTCGCCAAAGAAGTACATGAAGAAACCTCGTTGATCATCTTGAAACATTCCTGAACACGAGAAACTTGAATTCTTTATTTAAACGCACCTTGCATCTGAGTAACGATGGATCATCGACGTGCGAAACGAGAAGATTGTTCTCCGTGAGGAATTTGTGCGGCGGAAACAGGGGTCGTACCCGTGTCATCCGGATCCCGGTAAAATCGGAGCTAGATCGGGGTCCTATCAAGGATACAGATGTCTCGTTCATTATGACGCGAGACGAGCGCGAAAGAAAAGCGCGCGAGAGGTGGATAGGAACCTGTCGCGACCGGGAAAGGCATGAAATTCCCGCCATTCACGATGTCAGCTATTAACCGGACGCGCGGCATCTACATCCTTTACAAGTCAGTCGCTTCGTAGCCAGACCAAACGAGAGAGAGAAAGAGAAAGAGTGAGAGAGAGGGGGAGGGGGGATCACAGACACCGAGCGCAGCTCGTGCCCGCTCGGCTTTTAACCGCACAATCATTCCTGGGCCCCGGGACGTGGCTGGGAACCGAAGCATTATAATAACGTTAACACGCGGAATTACACGTTAAGGGCCGGCTGATTCCACTCGCGCGACAAGGACGCGAGCGCGACTCTTCTTCGAACGATTTGCGTCAATACACGCGCCTCGGTTGACGCGCAATCAACCAACGAACGCTATTAAATCTCCCGGCTTTATCGAATGTCGTTTTTTCATTTTATTGTCTTGTCATTTTATTGTACGGCTTATTTATAGACGCGCGAGCAGCAGCCGGCTCCCCTAGAATTTATTAATTACCATGTGTCACGACGTGTCCAGCCTCGCGATAGACGAGACACATAGTCGTGGCTGCGTAATACGCGTGAACATCACGCGTTTGTATGCGAGGGACAATGGGAATCGGTGAGGTTTCTTCAGATTGAACGACAAATTTAATTCTTCCCGATACCAGTTATTGGTTCATTGATTGATAAGAAATTCAACTCATGACATGATATAAAAGTGTCACGTTGATATATTTATTCGAATTGCAAATTGTTTCCAATCTGTAATCACACAGCGATCATGCAAGTCTACCTTCAGTGCTTCCAAGGAATAATGAAGCGACCATTTGTAATGTACGTTTATCAAGACGGTCTACATTGATTCGATATGAGCCAATACGCGATATTTGTGATCATTGCGTGAATCATCGACGCGCTCGAAGATAACAGCATCCGAGGAATCCAGTTCTGAAACGTAGCAAACGTTCAGAAGAGAAAATGACAGAAATCGATGGAAGATCGAAGGTCGACGAGGCTCGCGTAATCGATACGAGAATAGCACCGATTACGGGCGACCGATCACTGCGTAACGTCGCGATGCTCCCCTTCTAAGATGCTCTACCGTCTCCTCTCGACCGAAACGATTGCGAAACCAACGAATGAGGACGATCGAGACGGTCGGAGTGCTCGATTCGAGAGATTCGGACGGTCCAGCGCGGAGCGGCAGTCGAGAACTGGGCGGATCGTAAAACCTAAGCAAACGCGCGTAAACTTGAGAATTTATGGTGACGCCCGTCGTCGGGCACCGCAAACGAGGAATTAGAAATCGACCTCCATCTCTCGACTCTCGACCGAGGTCGTTATGATAATTCGGTGAAACTGGAATTGGAGTATAATAACCGTGTCGCGTCTGTCCACGCACACGCGTGTGCTCGTGTGAGGACTCCCCAGTAAGATTCCTCCTGGAAGATGAGATTCCTGTGCTCGATTCGGATTTCGCCGATTCCGTGAATTGTTTCGGAATCTACTAAAATGCTTGTTACATTCAACGAACGTTGATTCCATATTTTATTGAACGGGAATCTAGAATCTTTGTATTTACATTATAAATAAAAATGGTGAACTTTTCATAATTTTATGCATAAGAAGTAAGAAGCTTGATGAAACTGCAGAGCCAAAATCCACAGGATCCTGTTTAACGTCAAGATCGTCGCGATGGGCGTTCCGAATATCAGAAATTACGAGTTTCGCCTGTCCATCGCGCCCCGGTATTTCCTTTCCGTTCGAAGAACATTGTTAGGTCGGTAGAAACATAAATTTCGTCGATATCGTCCTCTCCGTACCCAGCTGCACCCCGTGGCTTTTAACGGGAACCGAAATAGGATGCACGGATGGCCCACCTTCCCGCGTAAAACTGGAGTATCTTATAAATCGTAGCTCCTCCTCGTGTTGCATCCGTTATTTATTCTCTCATTTTACATATCAAAATCTGCATATTCTAAATCAATGCATACAATTTCCGCCGAGCAAAACGCAACCACGTGCAGACGCAACCTCGAATCATTCGTCAGTCGACTCCCACCCCGAGGCAACGATCGTGGAAGCTGATCCACGGCTTGATAGGAGAAGGAATCCGCAGCCTCCGCGCGTTATCATTCAAATGTGTATTAACGTCGCGAACGACGTAATAGAAAATTTATCGTCGGGCTGGCACAATACCGGTGCGATCACGTTTATTTCTCGCTTCCAAGGTGCTCGGTAATTCCGTTTCGAAACGGAAAGAAGACGAACGCAACGGGGAAGAGACACGAGTTCTTTCAGCGGGCAATTTATGGATCCGCGAGGTGACATAACCGAGGATCATTTTTCTTCTACAACCGACAAGCTAGGAAAACTAATCCTGCCTGGCGATCGAGACGAATCGAATCTCTCGGACGCAATTATCCGCTTGCTCGTGGAAATAAAATTTCCGAGTGAGAAAAATCCACGGGCAGGGAAATAACGAACGGTTGCAGAAGGGACAGAGGGGGAGCGCGATTTCTCCGCGCGGAACGGTGACATTTTCCCTTGCGTCGCGATGTATCGACGATAATTGCCCAACGAACGAGACCGAGCGCGAGATCGAGCGGCAGATAAAACGCGAACCATCGAACGAGGCATCGGGGTGATACAATCTGATTTATATTGAACACGAAGCGAGTAAGTACTTACCTCGGTCGAGCGGTCGGTGCTTCTTCTCGCGACGCGTTAATTGATATTTTATTTAAATCGTGCGTCGATCAAGGGTCGATCGACACGTTCCAACACGCGGGTGAGAGCGTGCTTCGCGAGTTCCGCTACAGTAGACAAATGCGTTTCAGATATTTCACTGACCTATTTCAACGTCCAAAGTTTAAATGAAATTGTGAACGAGTATGGTCCTGATTGTAGTACAAGATTGTATTCAGAAGAGAATTCCATTGAAAGATTCCTTGCAAATGATTCTTAGAAGAGTACCGCAAATTTAAATGAATTGGATGCATTTCAAGAATGGGTGGAAGTAGACTGAATGAGAAGGGCATACTCTCTGTGTGAATCAAGCTTTTCAAAGAAGAGAATGCGTCACTGTGAAAGAGACCATTTCATTCAGCTTTCGTAATTCGATGAGAATGGCGTTTCGCCAGTTTCGAACCTTTTTACTATTCCTGGTCTCGTTGCGGGAATTCCCGCTGGACGGTACTCCTTCGTCAATGAAAATGAGTATTACTGTTTTCTGTCTATGTACAACGGTTTTATTCTTAGTATCTTAAGTTTGTCACATTTCTTTTTATTATTCTTCGTATATTGAAAAGGGCTAGTGCTCGTTAATGTAATAATATCAAATCCGAAACGAAAGTAAAAATGAGATATTAATCAAAGAGAAAGGCGAAAGGAGGATGGAAGAAAGGATCTTCCAGGGCGGAGTGTACCGGTCATAGGGCGTGAGAAGGTACACGGCCGATGACGTCACCGGAGTGCAACGTGCCGCAAAATAATTGCAGCTCGTAGCAAGCAAGTGCCGTGTCATTAGGCGCCGCGATCATAGAATTTCGTGTCGTTCGCGTACGAAATGGTCATTAAATCATTATGTTTATCCGTCAACCCCGCGTGCCGGCAGCCTCTTGACCCTCGCCAACCGATCTTTTTCTCGCTTCTCTTCATCTCTGGCGACGAAGAGAGAGCGTTTCGTGACCACGCGACTACTCGAACGATACGTCGAGTGTCATTGCTATCGCGGCTGCCCCATTCTCGCCATCGCCGTTTTTGATGATACAGGCTCGTCATTTCATGGCCGTCCGTCTTCCTCTCGTTAGCATCCGCCGTGGTTTTAGCATAAACATTTTTCCGCGGAATTTTTCATCGATGCGTTTCGCTCCCGTGGTTAAAAATAGTGAGGCTGCTGCTCCTAGCCGCGGTCGAAGCACGCGCTAAACAGCAACGAAGATGCGACCCAATCGAGGTGACGCGAGTCTTCGATGTACGCGTATACGCGGCTGTCTTTTATGACAGTCAGGTGCCGTATAAATTTGCTTAATACGCGGCGACCCTGAAACGGCCCGAGAGCCGGTGATAATGGAATCTCCATATACGCGACTCTTTATTACGTTGAAAATTGCGGAGCGGGCCGGTTCTCTGATGTCGGCCAGGATTCGAGGCGATCATTTATCGCGTTTTGTCACTCGCGAGTACCGTGATTCCGTATCTTCGTCAGCGTTAACGCATTGCCTTTACACGATGATTCCACGCGTACCCGAGATATCCAACTACATATTTGGCCATTTACACGGATAAATAAATTTCTATATACTTTCGTCACTATTTAAGGATGTATTGGCTATACAGTCAATACCTAAAGTTCATGTACCTTAGAAAAACGCATTTCCTATAGTTAAAAATAGTGCATTTTTCTTCTAATTTCGATATTTAATGAGTTAAGTATGATTATTTGGCATTTTATTGATGTTGACAAAATCCGACCATTCGAAAAAGTAATAAAAGTGAACGATACTGTATACGTACAAAGTCACTCTGGATTCCTTTATCGCTTTACTTTTTTTATTCAAACTGAAGATTCTCGCTGAATATACCATCAAATATCTAATTAACGGTGAAATCGTTTTATCTAATTGTGAATCGATGATCCAGCGGCAGTCGTTGCGCGTCCCGTCCCGTCGTCTCTATCGAGTATTTAAATCAGCCGCGGATTAAAATCTCGCGAGGCGTTTAATTGCCTTGACTTCGACGCGGCTTGTCAGCGCAATCTCAGTCGGATCTCGCGGTTCGGCACGCGAGACGGATCTGTCCGTTGGAAGGGGTTGGCGGCTGAGGTGCGAGCCGAAGGGATGCAAAAAGAAGAATCACCGCGCGCCGTGACGCGGGTTGCGTTCGCTCGTTTTCTCGCCCGATCCTTAGCACGAGAACCCTTCGCGAGAGATAAAGTCCGGTTAAAAGTCCAGAGGCGCGTATCGCCGCGTTTCTCCGACGATTGTTATCTACCGGCGATATATTAAGCGCCATTACCAGTATTTAGAAGGCGGCGTGCTGCCATGCCACGGCTGCTGCTCCCCTTATCGAGATCGCCGAGCCGTGAAACGTGCCGGACCACGGGCACGCAGCGATAAACGGAGGATTAGTCCAGGCTGTTCGTTATCGAATCGAGCTTGATCATTCGTGAGAAAATGTTAAAGGCTATCCTCCAATTCTCCACGTAAAAGGACTGAAATTCTTCCGGTGCAGCACTCACGAAACGCAAGATTACTACGTTTTGCGTTACACGTCTATCCGAGCTCGTAATACTCTACAAATCTAACTACAAATTCTGAAGTCGTGTAAATCGTAAAAGAGTAGGATAAACGACCGAAGCGAAGCCGGGAGTATTTTGTGATCAAATACAAATCGAACGGAACGATTTCCACTCTAGAGAATCCTAGCTCTCGGTCGGAATGTCCCAGTAATCAAACTCTTTTTTTCCTCTCTCTCCTCGAGGAGCAATCGAGATAACGAGAACCGGTCGCAGATGGTCGGAGTCGAAATAATTTCGGGCCATAACACAGGATAAAATAACGGTATGTCGTTCACATCGGTCGGGTCACTGTTAATATCAGAGTCCGCCTCCCTGTATCAGATCCGAAAAGAGGGAAGAAAAATTATGAAGATCGCGACTGTTTTTAATATACCTAGGACCCTCTCGAAGGAAGTAGCTCGTCGTTTCTCGTAGCGGTTCGTAACTGGTTTCGATTTAATCGGCTGATTCAGAGTGTCAAGTGTCGTTCGCCGGATTAACTTCGGATTTATTGTAGTGGCCAAATGAAATTTTCATTTATCCCGAAACCAACGTAGGCAGATCGTACGATAAAGAACCGCGCATCCTCCTCCCGAGATCCCGACGCTTGTAAATGGTGTCATCAGCGAGGCTACCTAGCAGACCAGGGCATTGTAAACTTAAGAATTTACCTCGTCCGAAACAGGATCAGAGGACCGAGATAGCAATCAAATTCGAGTAAACAAACGGGTTCTTTGACAATTTATTGTACGATTAAAAATCCTCGAGGGTAAACCTATATCTAGCGTTCCATGAAAAAATCTTGTCATAAAAAAAAAGATGTGCTTGAATCTATTCCAGGATTCGGAGACTTCCAAAATATATCACAGGACTCGTGACCGTCACATTCCTCGCTCGTTTCACTAGAGGGGGATGACAATTCTTATTACTACGTTTCTCGTAGGGTAAAGTCGATTCCAATTTCTTTTCTGTCCTGGTCCTCTCCATAGGGTGAAACAAAAGCTTGACTCGGGGCTGGGTCAGGCTGCACCGTGATGCATCGGTGTATCAGCACGTCGTCCGTAGCCAGGGGTGGTATCTGTTTGGCGATCTCCGGACGATTTGTCAGCGGTCGACCGGCCGCGTGTAGCAGCTTATCAAATATATATCGAACACCGCTCCCATCGTGTATTCACGGTCTCGTTGCGTCGCTTCGATTCCTCGATGGGCTTACGTGTACGCGTCCAGGTGCTCTCATGGCCCGCGATTCGATCGACGCACGGGCCGATCGAACTGGGGTCCGAGACTCTTCTTTACGATCGATCCTTCCGCGCCAAACGCGTATCGCTAATTAACGTAATTACACGATTCGACGTTACCGACCGCGATTTTTCAGGTTCGAAAAAACACATTTATTAACAATAATCCTCGAATCGCTATCATTTATTAATCGTTAAATTGTCAATTAATTACTGTGTGCATCGGTACGATTAGTGAGTAGTCGATCTGGTGATCGAGCTTGCCTATAGGCTTAACGAGTCTAATTGGCAGCATATCAAAGTTCGTTCCTGCTTTCACTCACGTCAGTTTGACAAATTTAAAACAAGAAATTAGCGTGTCGGTTAACATTTTTTCTGAAACTGTTCATTAGCATTAGAATAATATCTGTGCTCGACGGAGATCTTTGCGTCTTCATTTCCCACACGCCAACATGCCGTACTCTCTCGCCCATATACATGAATGTATAAATTTATCAACTTCCACGCCCTATAAACCACATTAATTTATCTTCGTCCGCCGGTACAAACTACCTAAACCCGCAACTTGTCACTTACAAGAAATCGAATTAATCAAACAACGATGGGGGATTCAGACAGAAACGTCGAGGCTCGTTGCGCGTTTAAATTTATCGACGGCCGTGTAGACTCGTAAACCGGTAAACGTAGTGGTGAACCGGCGATCGAATATACGATTTGAACGAGTCTACTTAGGAATCGATCCCGAGGATGATCGCGCCGATCGAGCGAGGCGTGGAGGATGAAGAGGAGAAGGGAGAGACGGGGAGATTTGTGCGAAATAGGAGGGAAACGGGCCACGATCGGGCACTCGGGTATCGGTAATGGGGCGACCGGTCGCGGCCCTGCTCCGCGCGAGAAACGCTGCACCGATCGTTCGTTGCCGCCGCGATCGTATCTCCGGGTGAGGATCTTAGGATCGTGCGCGATAGAGCAAGATAATGCAGATAATCTTCGACGCGGCACCGCTCAAAAGATCGCTCGCACACCCACGCGCTCGCCTCTCAAACCGATCGGAGATCGACGATAGCGCTACGCCACGCGATCTTCCCGCGAAACTCGATTTTGGAAATATTTCCTATAATTACGATCGAGAAAGTCAATCGTGAACGCTGTATAAAAGACTGAATAACATTTATCACGTACAAAATATATACAGTTAATTGAGTTTATGTATATAATCTCTTTTTAAACGAATACAACTCTTCACCTTTAAAAAAATTAATAAACGAGCCGATCCTTGCGAACTCTCACAAGAATCGAAAGCGTGCGTCAATGAGGACGATCTCCGACCGAATGTATCCGTCCGATCTTCACGATTCTAATCACCGTTTAATGATTGCAATTAAGAGCAACGACCCATACAGTAGATCCGTGGATAATTAACGAGCCCTCTCATAGCTCGATAATCACTGCCTACGAATCGCAACGATTACATCTCGTTCCTCTTTTCCGTCCACATTTCTATCCTCGTTTTTTATTTCGTTCTCCCCACCGTCATTGGATTCATTTATTCGTCGCGATTATGGCTCTCCTCGCAACGGAGAAAGAGAGAGGCCAGGCTTGCACGGTATATACTTGGCTTTCTCGTATGTATCTTCGCGCCTTCTGTCGAAAGGGAACTTCCGAACGCAATTTTAAAACTTTTTTACGAGCAGATCCGCTGAAGCAGCGCAATGGACTCGCGTCTCGAATCGGCCTCGTAGCGTCGCGCCGCATCTGCTTGAATTATTCATGGATTTGCGGCAATTAGTCGTGCCCCTTTTTAGCGGGACGATAAACGATGTTGATGATTTCGCTGTTGTTTCGTGTCCGCTTTTTTGCGCTGATTTGTTATAGGCCGGTCGCAATTGGAGTGGCCCTCGTTTTCTTTTCTCGTCGATCTTGAAGACTCAAGGCTTTTCAAAAAGTATTATTTACGATCCCATCATTTTTCTGGACTGCTTCGCGGGTACTCGTTTCGATCCCAGATTGGATAGAGATAAAAAAGCGTCTGCACGACATGCTTGTTTAGTTTCATTCTTTGAACGAGCCGTGACTCCGATCAAATTAGTATTTACTAGATATTATGAAGCTATTGTGATAGACGTCTTCCATGAAATTGTCAGAAATCGAATTTCATCGGACACGATTGCCTACTCGAAGATGAATCGCAGATCGCAATAGTACGTGATTCAAACTGTCCGTCGAGAAAACTGAAACGTCACATCCAGCCACGCCACTAGATGATTTGACCGTTTCTCACTTTTTTCCCCGCCGTTTCCTTGCAAAGGTCGCTTTCGTAAATCCGTTCCTGATTCGCATTCTGACTAAACGTGACACCAAAAAGTTCATAGAAGGAACTGCAAAAGTACACCTGACACTCCTTTTACACGACTTTAAATTAACGCTACGCGTTTTCCAATGACAGGATTTGTTCAGAGTTTTGCTGATCAGCATTTGCTCGACTTTTTTTACACGATTTTCCTTTAATCGGTAAGCCTTCAGCACTTAAAAGGAGGTCAGGTATAATTGGACGGTTAAGTAAGAACAGCTGACAATTTTCTCCAAAATGCTCCTCAAATTCTTTCTACTATCAGACCATCGTTCCAAACGAAGCTTCACGATTTGGTCGAGCAGACGAACCTCCCGCTATTCAATGATCTCGATTCCCTCAAAAAAGACCACGGTGTCGCGTTACCCTCGAAGAGTCTAACCTTTTGAGAGAGGAACCCCGTCCGGGGAGGATTGGCTTACTTAAACGAGATGGCTCGTGACGTTTCCCGCGGGCGACGGTGTGTGGTCGACATAAGAAAGCATAAAAGTCGCGGTGATACGATCGTCCGAGCATTCCGGACCGTTCTTTATCGTCGTAGCGAGCGTAACCCGTGAAATAAGAAGGCGGTCAGGCGCGAGACCGAGTCCCGTCTAAATATTTTAATTATTCCCGGCGCCGCCGTGCTCGACGAAATTACGCGAGCTCCTCGTCTCCAGATCGACGGAGATACGCGGGACCATTGTCGCCGCGGGACAATCAAATCGCCGGAATTCCTCGGGTCCCCCCGAGCCTGGTAGCCAGCCAGGAGAAACAGACTCCTCTCTTTGCGACTTATCGCGCTGTGGATCTTCGGAAAAGTATGCCAGAGATGCGCCCTCGATAGCGCGCGATTCGATGAATCAACCGGTGGATTTCCTCGCGCGAAACCCAACCGCGATTGTTAGGAAATCGACGGCGAGCGGTTCTAAGCGGAATTAATTGCAGGCAAATTAGCCAATCGCAGGGATCGATCGACGGGTCCTTCGACAGTAGACGTAATTTACGCTTCTCCCGTCGAATCGCACGACTAAAAGCTCCTGCGCCGCGTCGCCGACATTGTTGAGGCCTTGATGGTCGAATGGTATCGTCGAAGCCTTCGGTGAAGCGTTCCCGAGGAGCGTGAGGTCAAGATGGGTACGCGTACCGGTCGGTGAATACCTAATTAAGATCTTAATTACTGCCGACGAGCGGAGGAGCGTTTCACCTTCGACCGACTCCCACGATGCAGTTTACAAGATTGTTAATATCATCATTTATATCGCGGTAATACGAGATCGTTAGTGTTTCGGCCGGCCGTTAATCAGCATCCGGGCTCGGCGTACGGGTACTGGCAACAACCCTTTCATAGCGGCAGCAACCCTTTTGTGCCGTGTGGCCGTGGATTAAAGGTAGTACCGGGCAGAGTCCGCGTAGCGAAACGACCGACTCGCCGACGGTAATGATAATCGTTGCGCGAACCGCAGCGCGCACGGTTGCTATTTTGTAATTAGCGTGGATGGACGCCGAGGGAAGGAACGTCATTAACGCCACGGCGCGTTATCGAGCGAATAAATTATTCGATTGTAATATTTCATCGTGTATTGGAATAATTGAAGACCGGCCGCGAGGGTAAAGCTCCGCGCAGGCTTTTTGCCTGGCTAGCGGGTACCGTGCGCCGGTGACTGTCGTGAAAAACGGACTGGAACTTTTACAAACGCGACGATTTATCAAGAGAATGTTTTTTGCGGACTGTAAGATTTAGGAGTGGAAAAATCTTATTGAATTTAGATTTTTCAATCCTCGCATTCAGTCGCGATACAAAATCGTATACAAATCCGAGTTGTCAATTACGAATCGTGCATGTAATCGTTACTTCGTACGGTTGGGAAAAAAAAAGAAATATTTGCAAATTACGTTTCACCTGAAGGGGAACACGAGACTCGCGTATTAAGTGCCTAATGGTGCGGGATGATAAAAAAGTTTGCTGGCAAATCGCGTTTCTGATACTGATGGTTCTCGCGTGCGTAACATTCTCGCGCTTCAATCTTCCTCACGCGGGACTCCTTCCTTAGACAAGAAGGTGGTTTAACCGGCCGCTAATTGAAAGAAAAGAATCGGCTCCGACGCGTTTCCTCGCCCGATCGCCAATTATTCAATTCCAATCATCGAAATTAAATCTCGGCACCTGCTATCAATCACTCGGATTCCGGCTCGGCCGCGGAAAAATCGGGACTTGACGCGTCCGCGCCGTGCCGCGTCCCATCGTGCTCGTTAAAATTGAAACGGAAGAGGGGGATCCCTCGCGGAAACATATTGTTTCTGTCAATCGCGGGGCTCCAATCGATTTCTCAAGGTTCGTCAAGCAACGGACATTCCGCGAGGCCCTGGGTCAGGCGTCGATTCCACCGCTAGAAATTCTCTACCGTATGAACCAAGTACACCTTAAGCTTGATGTCTCATGAATTCTCAATCATTCTGACGTACAGTTATGAAAATTCATTTTTTTCAGTTTAATGTGTTTATTTAGGACACATTCGCGTCCGTACGAAGAAGTAGTGCGTAGGAAGGTGCGACCAATTCTCAATCTTGTAAGGACCACCTGATCGTTTCTATTAAATTGGCGTGCCGTACTTTTATCTCCCAAGTACTTACGAATCTCATGAATATTTGATGAAAGTATATTTTTCCAAAGCTCATTCTCCTTGACCCGTAGATCATGTTTAAGATATATTTAGGAGGCTGTCTTGGACATTATAATGAATCAAAATTTTGAGGGTCAGAGGAAAACATTTTTATAACGGATAAAATTTGTTTAAATTATTTCGATGAGAGTGGAGAGTCCCTTAGCAGTGATTAGGATAATTTTAATTGGAAATGTAGCAGCTATCCGACAACGCGATCGCGATGTAGGGACACCTGTGCGGCGACTATGGCGGCTTGGCGCGCGAATAATAATTGATACCCCTGCGCGAGGCACGGACCACTCGTCAGCCATGATTAATAAGTCATTCATTAATATAAATGAATTCCCCTGGCGCGAATGATTCCATGATGAATCGACTGCATTTACAGGTACGCGAACGCCTGGCGGGTGTGAACGCGGCGTCAATCGCGGACAGCTTTGTACCACTTAAAGCGTTAAGCTCCGCGCATTCTCGCGCGCGGGGCTGTTCGGGGTGGCTGATCGGTGAATTAAGCAGCTGCCACATGGTGGAAAACGCACGCGGAAGTCATACCTCGTCTTCGTTGGAGGAGGGAAATTAATTTCGTGGTGACGCGACGAGGAAAATTGCCTCTGTACGATTGGTTATAAGCTTAGAAAAAAGATTTGAAATCGTTTGTAATCATTCTATCCAAGTTTTTTTTATTCCGACGTGTCCAAAGAATTTTTTGATGAGATATTTGAAATATGAAAGTATTTAAAATTGTACTTGATTCTTTTAATTAAACAAAGAATCGGAGTTTTATAAAAATGATAATTTATAGAGAAGTTGATATACGAGTCTCTCATTGAAGATTCGGTCAGAAAATCAAACTGCGAACGAGACCGTCCAAGCTAGTAGATTTTCACTTTTCATACATAATTGACAACTTCAAATATCGTCGAAACAATGCGATCGCAGCGTCCTTCTCTTTCTCGCCTCCGCGTTTCTCTCGCAAACGTGAGAGTCAACAGAGTAACGTGCAGAATGTTGTTCTCTCGGGACGAAAGAGAAAGAGCGTGTGTGCGTGAGCAAGGAAGAGAGGGAACGAACACAGGCTAAAAACTCGCTGGCAACGCGCGAGTATTATGCGCGATCCTGTGAATGCACCTGTCAGTGGTCATCATTCAACAGCTTCATTGACCTCTAGGATCAATTGGGATGCAGTGATTCTCACGCTCGCGACACGTTCCGCGAAACGAGCGATCCATCGCGATCGCGCCGAGTTCGCCGCGATACTGACGAGCACTGGTTCGACGGGGGCGGGGGTTAATGAGACACGCTGATTGGCTTCGGAGATTCATCGAGTGGCTGACGTTGATCAATTTTTATCCGGCCTTATTTGCATACAACTGGCGAGCACCGCCGCCAGTGCCGTAAACCGAGCCGCGCCGTTCCGGCTCCTCGTGTCTGACCACGACCGGCACATACTACTGATTTTCATCGATTTCTTGCTACGCGTCGCGCGGAACAGCTGTCTCTCCTTTTTGTCTCGTTGTTTCTCGTTTGTTAGACACTCGTTGATCGCGACCCGATAAATCTGATGACTCGCCGCGTAGTTTTTAGGATTAGATAAGTACAGACAGACGCAAAAGTTGATTAAGCACCGCGCCACATCCTGGCAGAGATTGTACTGTTTTACGACTTTATCAGAGTTGTAATTCCGATCGAAACAGCTGCTACGCGTTGGGGAATTGAATTATTAAAAACTCGTTACGCGATTCTAAAGGTGCTATTCCTCACGCGATGCGTGTGGTTAAACAAATTATAAAGGAGTGGGATATTATCGAGACGCCTCAATGTTGAACATTTTACTATGACGTGGAATACCGTTAAGTGGTCGGAGAGAAAATAGCAGATTTCAAATTAATTACGCCCGTAAAATCTGACTCCGGTAGCAAAAACCAGTAAGTCGAAGAAAATCAATTAAGAGTAATTGCAAGTGGTCGCAAGCAAAGGAGGAACAAACTTAAAGTGTTACTTTCTACAAACCTGATGGATGATGGATTGTAAACATGGTTCGTCGACAACGATAATTTTCGAATCGAATCGTCGCAGAATTCCATAAGGAGGAGCGGGGAGGTAAGAAACTCACGAGGCTCGATGGTCGATATGGTCTACGCCAATGAGTAACGACACTCGCAGGATTCTGGACAAGTGTAAGAGCGTGTATCTACGGTATCGCAACCGAGCACAGCCTTATTGGCGAACGGGGCCTTTATCCGTGCGTGTATAATCTTTCAAGCGTGCACTAGACACGGGGTGACTCGTCGGCATTCGAGACAAAAATTCGTTGAAAACCGAACTCGGCTCTTCGCCACTGCGGTGATCGATCGTTTCTCCGCGCGAGTCCTCATTACATTAATCTCCCGTGAAGTCATTCGTCCCGCACGGTTGTCGATAATTAAATTAGACGCCATTGATACCGGTAATTAAACCGCGTTATCCTCGTTTTCTTTTTCCCCGCTAACAAGCACGCGCGGAATGCACGTTTCGATTTCACTCTGCAATTAAAATCCGTCTTGTATAATAATATTGGCAGGAGGAAACGCGGCGTATCAAATTTACAAGCCGCGTTATTAGAATTTACTCGGGACATTTCAAACGAACCACCGCCCACGCGGTATGCGGCTCGTATTTCTGTTCGGATTTAGAATTTCATAACTTTTAGGCAAGAACGTTGCATTAATGCGCGAAATCGGGCACCGGCGTCGAGATTAGCAGGTTCACGCGGACGCGTGTAGTCGCTAAAAGGGGACACATCGGTGAAAAGCGCGGAAGGAGTGAGTGCGACCATAAAGCCCGAGATGTATTATAAACGCAAGCACTATAAACCTGTAAGGCGTGCTTCCGCGCGGCGTAGTGCCGCGGACTTGTAAAATTGCCGGAGCGCAAATGGACGGGACCTAGAAAATCGCCGTCGTAAAGAGATAAGACGGTCGCTGTTCCGCGAAACGCGCGAGTATTGAGTAAACACATGCGACCTGCCGATTTTCCAATTTTTTCTTTTTTATATTAAAGGTCTGGCGTTTGTCGTTCGTAACTCGGAAATATAAAATGAGTTTAATTCTTGAGAATTAAGAATTTGATCGAAATTACGAATGATCGATACACGGTTGAGCACGTGTCTATTGATGCTACATTCTTGAGGCAAGTTTACAATATCACGGATAGTTTTTAGATTGTTTTACGATAATAATTGATGCGATGGCCCGGGGCGGGGTGACCGTGGAATTTCGTGGCATCGGGAGAAAGTATCCTTTTACTTTCCGTGCGATGGCCGGAGATAAAATGCACCAGGAGCGATTAAAAATCTTGTATAACTGAGGAATCTGTGTACGAAGATAACCATCGGATTTCTCTAATCTTTATCGCCAACGTTGCTTCATTTAGAGTGAGACCCGGCAGTGTCAGGGGTTACGTAGACAACCGTTTAATACTAAATTTACAAACCCATTCGTGTCTCTCGAAACAATTTATACTGTATCATTGGAAATTTCTAATTGATTTCGCGGTTGATACGCGTGAGTTTCTAAACATTTCACGATTTACCGTGTCGTACGGAAAAACTTTACGGCCACGACTTTCGAGTGATAATTATTGTAATAGAATTTCGCGCTATCCATCAACGCGAGCCGATCATCCGGAACGATTTCTCATTCGGATCCGATAGATTCTCCCCGGCGTAGAGCCCGGAGGTCGCGTAGGAAACGCGATACACCGATAAACCGAGTCGTAGCCAGCGGCAGCGGGGGACACCGGGATAAAATAAAATAAAATAATCGATCAGCCGGCCCGTAAAGTTCACCGCAGACGCAAATGAGTCGTTAAAAGAGCGGCGAGCAACCCCGCTGCGACGCGGCTCAGGCTCCGTTCTCGTGCGTCCCGTCCGTTCGTTGTCCCATTTATGAAAGTTTAACCAAATTAGAATACGTCGTTCCGGGTCGCATTATGTTTCAGGGCCGACCTTCGCGTCGTAAATCAGACAAAATTGTCGAAGTCCATGGTGCGAGCCATTAAAAAGTGGCATTAAAGAAAGAAAAGGTATAACGTTGTAGTGAAATATCTCAATGTAGATCTCAGAGAACATTGGGTAATACCGCTCGGTAAAACTACCATTGAATGTTTCAAATGCAGATCTTTGTGATACAGAAGTTTTAAATATAGTCGTACAGCGTTCAAAATCGTATGAATAATATGCAAGGTATATGGAATAGTGTATGAGGAATAAAAAGGATATTATTATTGAACGAACGATCGAATTTGTATTCTTAATCAATCAATTTAGAGTTTGATCGTTAATTGAAAATTACAACCCTCTGAAGGAACGAGATATGGATTCCATCGTTTACTACGATGAGAAAGTTGTTCGGGGCATAGTTTTGTCGGGGGGTTTAGGCGATGGGGCTTGGAAACGCAGGCTCAGGGATGAAGGCGTTCGATGCGAATCTCGCGCATGCGACCTTTGACCCGGGCACCGGCTCAAGCCGGCAGTGTCACGCGGAGTCACGTGGTCGACATAAAACGTGACACGCCGTGAAATACCTTCCTAATGGGCGAATAAGATGCGTCCACGCACGCCAGCCACCGTCGCGTCGTCGTGGACGTCCTCCTCCTCCACCCCTTCTTCGTCTCGTTCTCCACCCGTCCGGATTTCATCACCGTTAATAACTTCACGCGCGACGCATTCTTCGTAGAACCACGAGCTCGTGAAATTTCTCACCTCGTGTTCCTTTTTCGACCATCGTCAGCATCGGTATCTTTGTCTCAATTTTATTTCTCTTCCTTGAAACTATGACGATCGTCGTTAAGTTCCCTACCGCTTGACCAATTGGCTATTTTATGGTTTGCAATTGATATTTCTGATCACCTTTTTATTAGTAGACGAAACTAAATTTTACAGGAAAAAAGTCGACGGTATATTGAATGACTAAATCTTATATTTCGCAACGGAGAAAGGGGAGCGGTGGTATACCGACTCTTCATTATTTTCTCTTTTCTCAAACATAAAGACAGGAAACAGTAAACACACCTGGGTGGCACTTGTACGGTAACCATTCATGTAATAGAAAACGCAAGAAGCGCATGCCTGCCATTCAGTCACCGAGACTTTTTTCCCTCCCGTACGGCCGAGGAGAAAACGCACGCGGTTTGCCACGCGGCCTCGCGTCCATTACTGTGCAAATGCAATTAGTACCGTTCCGGGCAAACACGGGCTCTCGCGAGGCGAGCCGTGGCGACGCAAGAAGAAGAGCGGTACGTTTGTTCGTCTCGCGTGCACGCGAACCGCCCAAAAACACTTAAATTATTAACGTACATGTGACCGAGGTCGACCGGTGGGGCCGTTGCAAAAAAATTCGTAACACTGTACGATCTGCCGTCTCTTCTCGCACTTCCTTATTCGGCCGCAAGGAATTTCGTTCTCGCTAAAAATAGTCGCGCCTTTCGGCATCGCACGAATTTCTCACGTGCTTCATTTTTATTTGCCCAAATATTCGTCTTCGATTTCCAAGTTAAATTTCTCGCTACACCAAAATAGTTCTCGACATACCTATACCATGGTACATTATCATCAACATCCTCTAATTTATTCGCGCATTAAAATATTCCCCAACGCGTGTCATAATTTAATTACAAGGAAGGACGCGGTTTCTCAAACTGTTTATCACTTAATGATACACTACGTTATTTTTGATGGTACAGTTTTTTCATCTCTCTTTTTGATTCGGCAGACAGGCTCATGCTTCGCGTCAAACCTCACCAATAATAACACTTTATTTGGGATGTATCGATTTTTAAATGTTTTCACGATAATTACATATATTTTATAATTCTCGTTTATGTGGTACAAAGTTTAAAAAGTTTGAGAACCTCTGAATTGGGCCATACAGGATTGGTCTATTATAACGTAACGTCTTTCTAAGCATTTAATCGAGGCTGGCTGACAGTTCCGAGAACTATCAAGGCGAGAAGTAATATTTTAAACGTGCCTCGAATCATATTCTTGAAGAACGGCCATTCGCGGTGCCATTAAAAGTCTCAGGGCTATCTTCTCTCGCTTAACTGCTCGCGGAATCACCCACGAACATTCGGATCCATCGTTTAGCGTGACCGGGGGGATTGCACTAATTCCACCCGGTGACCCGCGTAAACGCGCTGGCCTGAAACAAGTTCATCGTAGAGGAAGCCTTGCTAATGGTCACTGCGTGCACGATATTTCGCCGCGGCCGGCAATTACATTATTAATAGAGATATTATTCGTGTTGCGCTCGCGGACATTAACGACACCGTCGTTCTCCTCGTCGTGGTCGTTGGGCGAAACGCGTTTGCCGTGAGACAGGCAACCCGAGTGAGAGCATTAAGCGGGGAAAAGGAGGGGAAGGTGCGAGACAAAGGTACGGTAGGGATCGGAGCCGGGGCAGATTGATCGCGCTAATCTGTTTCTGCCCGGCCACACATAACGCGTGCCCCGGCCATTTTTAGCGCGCTTAATCCGAGCCGGATTATGCGCTAATGTCATGATATGGGGATTATTCAAGATAGCAGGTGGACGAACGTGGGCGTCGTGCCGGTTGCAGAGGATGCAACACGGCTCAGGTTTTGATCGCCGGAGGCTCTATCATACAGTAACTCACATAGGGATCGACCAAATTGTCTCTTGAACGAGAGCAACTTTTATATCAGCGTTCTGTACATATTTTAATAATTTGTACATGTATCAGCTCGCTTACGCCAGAAAAAATGAACAACAAAATTCAGTGTATACGCTAATGATGCAATTAGATTAAAAACGTGAAGAGGTAGGAACGTGACAGCGTTCTAACGGAGCAGCCACAACGATTTATTAATCGATGGTCGAAGACCTTTCTTCACTTTGTTTCCGTCGAACACATACCGTTTTCTAAATGCTCGGAACACGACAGTTCATTCGTTGGTTCGTTCCCCGTGATGACTTTTGACAGCACGACGGTGCTAACATCCTATTAAGAAAACTTCAAACACATTGCACGGGCAAAAAGTTGCGCATACCTACGGTATCAGCTGTTGCCTGAGATCCGGGGTCTAGAAGCGTAAATCTTCAATCAAACCATAAACAAGGGCCATAAAAGCGGTAGCAGCGGCCGGTAGCGCTTTGCGCGTCGCGCCAGTTCCCTTTAACTCGCGCCGCGTCGGGTATCGAGGTCTCCCAGGTCATATCGTTCGCCGCAGCTTTTTCCTGGATTTTGGTGACACGAGTGGTGACCACAGGGTGGCCGTTGGATGGTTCACGGGGAAGGGGAAGCAGAGGGAGTGTTTCGCGCGGCACGCGGCGCGCGGCGACACGCGGTGCGTCGCGGATTCTGGAATAGGAATGGAAAGGAAAGGCGAGGGAAAGGAACGGAATGGAATGGAAAGGTAAGGAAAGGTAAGAATAAACTAGGCGCGGTGGGAGTGGGTCAGGATGGCCTCCATTCTCGTCACTGGCTGCGAAGAGGACGGCTCCGACCAATCGGCAAACGCAGCCTCCGGCCTCACCTCCCCTTGTCCTCCAGCGTTCTTCTTCTTCTTCTGCGCGCGAGGATATGTGTGCACTTGCACGTGCAAATACGCGCGTGCGTGTGCGCGGGAACGGGGGAAAGACCGTTTGAAAAATCGCGGCTCACCTGCGTCCCGTGCGGGTCGGAGGTCAGCCTCGGGTGTCCGTTCAAGGCGATACATACCTGACGGTCAGGCCCATACGCGCCACGTTTTCTGTTCACCGGTGCGACCGACGACGACGACGACGACGACGACGACGACGACGACGACGACGAGCGAGCGAGCGAACGACGAGACGAGGAAGCTGGATTATAACTCACCTGCCTTCGACGCTGGAGAAACAGGTACACGCATCGTCGCGAAACCGCGTGTGAATAGCGTTTCCTTGCCGCGTGTCGCCTTGACGAGAGACCATCGGAAACCAAAAAAATCATTGACGAGCTTTCAATCTGTTCCTTACCCTTTGTGCGGTTTAACTGCGTCCCAGGGGCTGTTACCCGGCTTCCAGGAAGTCAAATCGTCTCGCTACCGGGAATGGTTCAAGGAAAAGCTCAAACGGAAGATATTAGGATTTGGATAGACAATTTGTAGGATGGACGAAGGGACGAATACTTAGTCAGAATAATTTACGTACTACATAATAAATATTATCTTATTAAAAGTAATTGAGAATAACTGTGGAGGAAGATATAGAAGGTATCAAGATTTCTGTCAATGGATGGTTCATATTGGACTTAATTGCATGAAATTTGAAATGAAGTCGCAGTCTGATTCCCAAGAAGTGATCAGACGTGAGACGTGGGTATTCTTGCGGGATTACAACGAACCGTAAAATTCCAGAATAAAGCCACGTTTTACTCATTACTTTATCCCGTAGCATCATCTATAATATATTTCTACTCGAACCATCATTAGCCGTTCATCTCGCTCGCACAAATTACGCCGGGACCGTCCGACTGCGCGAGCAAGACGGAGACGGAAAACGGGGAGAGTACTCTTCGATCGTAATGATATTCCATCGGGAAGTTTGATGCGACTCGATAATCCCAGATTAAGGACGCCGCTATTATTTCGTAACTTGAATCACGATCGCAGGAACCAAACGCTGATCAATGAAACTGATTTTTCTTCATTTGACTTGAATGATACAATTTAAGAAACGATCGAATTGATTGATGGTATTTAAAATTAATAACAGAAATGAGAGAAAATCTGAGCCTTCTAGAGATATCTCTTTCTTCGATTGACGTATTTACTTCGCACCTACGGAATACGTTTCCCCTTCGTTTATCGGGTTGATTATGCGATCGATCCTCATGGAAGGCTATCGATTGCAACCCAACGGGAAAACCGAAGTTACCGATCAGCCGCGAAGCCTGCAATTTGCGAAACTCACAGAAGGGATGAAGCAGAGGATAATATCAGCTAGTCACGACGCGACGCGACGTAAGTACGTTCACCATCGCATCGGCGTGTCTGATCGAGGCGCATTGACCAACGCGCGCGCGCGCGCGCGCTTTTCCCCGGATCCTTTTGTCCCTGTTGCTATATACGAGGCTAATTAAATTTTCGATCAATAAATCAACTTTATCGACGCTCATGAATATTCCAATCAAAGCCATCCGCACGGCAATTAGGAATCATACCCGTCCTCAGGGGGAACGCTTTCCTCGACGAAAACGTTCGCTTCGAAAAAGGTCGTGGCGGATTATTCCCCGTTGATTCGTCTCTAACGAGAGGCGATTCGCGACGTGGCGTAGGAAAGCGGAAAACAGATGCGATGCCCGCTAACATCGAACTGCGCAGCGGCGACCCGGAGTCGATTACAACAGAGAGTCAGTCGGTTACACTGTGTGTCGTAGCTTAAATGTCAGCCCAGCGGCGATGTCTATTACCCCATCCACAATGCGAGCATCGCTAATTTATCTGTCGTTGCCCGCGCGAGTTAAGTGTCCCGCGGGTTAGGTGTTGGTTAATCCCTATGCACCATTACCCTGTCAGATACGTGACGAAGGAAACCTGATGGCCGCCGTCGCGCCATCGATGGATCTCGGACTTTCTATCCGGGGCGTAGAAAAATCGCCGGCGCGTTCGATGAATCTCATTGCCCGGTCGATCATTTATTCTTCAGAGAAATTTCGCGCCCAGGCTCACGCGCTTGACCCGCGGGAAATCAGAAATATATAATTGAACCATCGGTCTGGGGAACCGAAAATCTTGTACGAGTCTCTTCTCAAGTTTAAACTCGCGAACAATTTCCGCCGTGCACATCCTGGTCGTTGCCTCTACCAGTGACAATAAAACGTCGAATAAAACGCTATCTTCCGATAACTTGAACCTCCGGCCAGAAATCGTGTACACGGAGAGAATTAAGGCGGTTTTAATCTCGATTATAAAGCTGAGAACGATCGTTTCCACGGCTGTTCAGCCTAATTACCTCTACGAGAAATTTCATAGAGCCTATTAAAAGGAGCCCGGCCAGGTAATTAAACGCTACCACTAAGCTGGACCTGAGCGAATCACGATTTAACGCGGAAGAGACACCGTATCGAGAGACATCTCTTCTCAAGGGATTCAAGAAAATGATGATCATTCCTGAACTCCCACCCGTGGCGTCTCTCGGTGACAAAAGCTTCGTGCTTTTCCCTTTTCCTGTTCCCTAGCCCAAGAAATAGTTGGATAAACCCCTGCGGTGATCTTCTCTTCTCGTTCGCTTCCCTATGCGGATTAATGGAGGGTATAAGACTTTAATTGCCGTAATCATCGAGGGAAGCCGACTGCGAGGAATCATCGTGAGGTGCGTGCGTCGGGTATCAGAATTCCACCCACCATTCATATATTTCCTCATGACCGTGTATACAGCGCGGAGACAAGACGTAAAAGTGTTTTCCCGCTTAATTAATTGCCGCATTCTCCTAAGAACGAGAAGATACACAGATGTTCCTCCGATCGTAATATGTACAATCTATACTGCTCAAAATTATTGCATCAAAAAGTTTGGGTCGAAAATTATCTAAGCTTGGAAGCTGATCATTTCACCATTTTAAAGTAGAGGCTTTAAGATTGAATTTAAAACAAAAATCATAGTCTCCTGACAATTTGTTGTCTAGTCATTTTTTTAGTACTTACATACAGAAAAATAAAAGAGTCAGTACATGCGACACGTGCACCATTGCACCATATCAATGATGTCCGAATAATATATTTAAACGTGCATATTTTACCGGATTCCTTAAAAAGACTGAACGGTCACAGTTGAAGTGACGACGCAGAATATATTTTATCTCCGTCGAATCGAAATGTATCGAGAACCGGACCGCGCTGACACCTCGTCCGAGGCATCGCCCGGCATATTCAGACGCGGTATCTAAATTGGTCATCGACGCAGGTCCCCGACGAGGATTCTTCCCTTTCATCGCGGTGCTTTTATTAAATTAGCGACGGCCATCGGCTACTCGTCACGGCTCGGTCCCGGGTCCCGATAGGAGAAGAAAGAGGCGATGAGTCGCCCTTTCGATCCGCTATCCCTAGGGGATATCTCGCGTGCGACCAAGCTTTAATTGTTTTCGACCGGCGACCGATCGATTCGACGCGACCGGTCCCTCCCTCGTCCCGGCTCCAGGTCTCCTCCGTTTGATCGTCGATGATCTCGGAGGAGCCAGCCACTCGATGGTATCTACGGCATTCGAGACACGCGCGGCGCGCTGATAATTGTCGATCGTAACCGCGGACAGTGTTGTCAACGCACTTGAGAATCGACACGACAAATGGGTGGATGCTGTGTCGCGGGCAGAATTCCTTTTTGGTCAGGGAAATGTTATGATTGTCGAGAAGACATTCTTCTTATTTGTCTTGTAGAGCCTCGGACGAAAAAATAGCGGAGTTTAGAAAAGATTTCTAGTCAGCATTTGCTACGAGTAATCGCAGTACGTACGCAACTTCCCTTTCTAATTACGACATCGCCATCTGGTACCTCTGAAGGCTTGTTGCTCGGTAGAAAAAAAAAGACTCTGTTCAACTCTGATCCGAGATGATTAATACACAATAATTCCACGTCGTTTTAAGCGATCTCAGTCATCAACCGGTAGATACAATATTAACATTCGTTTCTATCCAATTTACTCTGCCACCCTCGTCTGGAGAGAACCGGGGATAAGATTCACCGCGTCTGATTAAAGACGCAAATTAATGAACAGAAGAGCCCGTAGACACGAGAATGGCGGGTACCTAAGCGGATGCGGACGGTTTCTTTTCAATAGCTCGGAATTCCATGACGTATCTCGGCGGGCCGTTGCGACGAAGGGATAGAAGAAGGTGGAGGGTCGATTCTACTTCAAATACGAACCACGCCCATCCACCTTTGCCCTTTTTTCTCTTTCACTTACAACCCGGGAACCGACCCCTGACCCCGGTGGTAACTCGTGTGCTGCGCTGCGCTGTACGCGCTCACGCGTTCAGAATGCACGCGAGCCACGCTGCGCCGAGGTACCGAGCTGGACGAACGGACAAAGAGAGGAAAGAGGGACGACGAGGAAGAGCAGCCTTTGCGTGCACAACGAGGAAGAAGGACTAGATGGAGGAAAGGGCGAGGTGGAAACGGGAAGGAGAGGAAAACGAGAAAGGGACGGAATGATAAAACCGCGGGAACATAGAAAGGAGAAGAGCGGTAATTGAAGAATAGCGGATTTGAGCGTATATTATAGGCGGATAGGGGGAGCCGTCGATTTTTTTTGTCATCGTAAATAAGTTACGCAGGAATCCCATAAGCCGTTAATGCGAGTGAACGTCCTCCCGCTGAAACTCATACCAGCCCGGGCCGAGCCTGGACGAACCGTGCGAGTTCTCTCGCGACGACTGCCGTTGCTGTTGATGCGTGCACAAGAGGGCCGTGTTGTAAATTCATTAGCATTCATCCCGATCGAATTAATATCCGGCATTGATCGATGCTGATGTGACGCTTTTCATGCCGGTTGATTATGGTTTATACGTCGTTTCCTATTTAACTCCAAAGAAATCCCGACGACGAGGGACCTGAAAGACCTCTACTTGTTTAACTTTGAAATCTTGCGTGCATAGAAGGAGCCTTATGAAAGTATTCAGCGAAATTACTTCCATACGGATGGAATTTAACGTTACTATGTTTTCCCTACGAAGGGAGGCTATACAGGAATTTGATCTTTAAGAGATTCCTACGAAACGGAGAAGGGAAACAGACAGTCCCGTGGAGAAGATCCCGTTGCCATATAAGCTGTGACATTATTTAACCTTCTCTGGTCGCGTTTGACAATAGAACCTAGCCGTGTGCCAGGGAGATAATAACAGACTGAAAACCATATAAAGCTGCGGTCCCCTTTCACATTTCGCAATGATTGAAAAGTATTATCCCGGGTCGCGGAAGGCAGCGTTATTATGGACTTCCATCGTGTCCGATAAGCTCGGGACACCTTATCGATCTTCCAGCGACGGTAACACATCTTACAACAATAAACTCTCTTATAAAACATTTTATGAAGAACGATAATGGATCGATTACACGCGAGTGCGACTCTCGTCGTGTCATTTATAAATATAATTCGTCGCTGTTACAACCACTTTCTACTGCTTAAAATTTCGAATCTGTAATCTCTGTTTGAGGTAGTTATTGCCTAAATCAAAAGTATTGACGATTGTTTGAAATTTTATAGATTACATTTAGAAATTAACGTGGATACCGAAGAATATGTACGCCCTATTCGGAGAGAAATTTAAGGATGGAAAACAAAGGAATGAAGTCAGGAATAGGAAGTTGAAGCACGACACGCACGAGGGCATCGGAGGGCGACGAGGTGGGAGGAAGGAGGGTTTCGTGGAAGAGTAGAGTTCCGACGGGGGGGGAAGAATCGCGGCGCGAGAAGCGTGGCTACGTTTATTACGGGTAAATCGTCGAGACCCTCGGAAGTACAGCCGTTAATCTCGGCACGTCCGACGTGGCCGTCGATGGGGCCATACCCCGTGCCCCATCCCTTTCACGGTCTCGCGTCCGACACCTTTCGTTGCTCGCGCGCCGCGAAAATTAGCTTATTAAAATAACAATTATGGAGTCCCGTCCGGGCATTGTAGCTCGTGTCAGGGGTTAAGCGCCAGTCGTTGTAACTTAACGGAGAGACGCAATGCTGGTATCGTGCAGAGGAATACTCGGTCCCCGTTCCGAGCACTCTTCGAGGAAACGGATCTTATTAGATTGCAAGCTTCATAAAAATTAGATATCAATACCATCGGTTGAACATGTGTCGCAGAACAGGCTCGATTTTATTATTCATTTATTAACAACCCTTGACTTTCGACTTCGACTGTGACGAGATATTACATGTGACGTAGAACATCCTAATACGTAGTCAGTTGCAACAGTTCTCCTCGTGAACGTCATTCTGATTACACATTGCGATTACTAATTGGAAACGATGTGGCTGAGATAGTTCTTCGGCCGCGGTAAAAGATACGCGGTTGAGAAATCGTAGTAGAAGAATTCTATTAGAAGCGCAAACGATGAAATATACAGGTAACACGGTGGTTGTACAAAGGCGCGATCAATCACTGGTTGTCAATCGAAGAAACGAATGTTTGCTCGTACCCTTCTGCTAATCACTCGACCAACTAAAGATAGAAAGAGAGAGACACTGTCTCCGCGGTTATTGTCACAAGCGGATGGGGAAAAGAAACAGCGCCGGGTATTAGGAAAGAGAATCTCTTGTAAAGAAGTTATTAAGTTAATCTCGCGGCTACAAGCTTTTAGCTGATCATGGTTCATCGAAAGGTCAGAGAACGCTATTTAACTCTGTCAGCGGTAATGTCGAGTCTAGATATATCCCCCTCGAAATGTGTCGACCACGAACCACGGTTTACCTAATGATTACAAAAACGTAAAACGGAGTATCGTTGTTCTCTGCGTTAATGAATTCTTCCGTAGCTGACGAGTTGTCAAAGGTGATTCCAAAAATATTTACGACAAGATATAATAACAGAGTTCACACGTCTTTTGGCCAAAAACGCCGATAATTACGATCGTGTATGATTTATACGATCCACCACATCTCATGAAACGCAACAATGAAATCTAATCATTTGAACTATTAGGTGATCTAGATGTCCATTCTTAATTTTTTCAAAACACATGCGTAAATTATCTCCAACGCTCAAAAGAATGAACTGAGTTTATTTGCTGTTAAGGAATGATATTTTCACAGTCTGTTTGGACAAACATCCAGTAAACCCCGTTTCATCCGGAGGCATGAACGGCAGCACAGAAACGGTGCACAGTAAATATTTTCTTCTTTAGCACGTCGCGTTCGGGCAAACTCGTTTCCCCGTTAAAAGAGGGAATTTTCGCGGCGGCGAGGCGGTAAGCCCGTTCAAAGATCCGTCGCGAGCGAAAAAAGCGCTCCTTAAAGGAGGTCGCTAGATGTTAAAGGGTGCTAAGGAGGGCGTGTCGACGGCCATTAAAAAAAATATTTGTTGAATGCCATCGGCAGCAGTGTTAAACGGCGAGCCTTGGCCATTCAACGCGACGCGACGCATGTAACCCTCGCTAATTTTCCGTCGTAAAGCCACCGACCGCAACGCGTCGCATTCGCATTCGGGATAAATAAGCCGCGTGCACGTTTCGCTTGACAGTGGCAACCGTTTACGCGGCGAGGTGCGAAGTGGGCCTCGAACAACGCGCGCAAAACTAACACGCGACCGGCAACGCGCGCCTGTATAAATGATAATTCATTTTACGCCCGTTAGCGTCTGAACGCTTCATCCGTGGATGTATGAGAGTCCTGTTCTTCCCGAGCGGATCCCTGCCAGGAGCTGCCCCTGTGTCACCGGAAAATATCAACGTCACTCACGATTTGCTTAACAAATTAAGAAGTCCTTTTCTTTTACAAACTCAGACAAGCAATCGTGTTGTGATGCAAGTATAAAACCGTTATAAGAGCTAGTATTATAATAATAAAAATGAAATCTCGAGAATGACCAACACATTTCGACATGAGATATTGAAATAAATTTAGACTGCAATTGTTAACTTTTTTAGTATTCAGGCTCACTTGCCAATGCGCTGCCTTTAATAATTTTGTATAAAAATCGGCACGACCTAATATAAATAAAAGTGACCGACAGGACCTACCGCATTCGTTCATTTTTTTGTGCATCATGGAAGTAATTCAATTTCTTTAAATCGCGCACGCGGCCAAGAAAGTACGGGCGTGAAGCAAATGAATATAAATACGTGTGCGTAATTGGACCATCGTATTCTGGCTATTTATCGACGTGGCCGGTCTGTAATTTAAAAAGTCCTGTTCGATGCGACGATTACACGCTTCGCCGGTGTTCTAACGACTCCCCCGGTGGATCAAATCCATGAAACATCATTAATTCTTACGTACTATATTATTCCAAAATAAGGTAAAGTAGAGAATTATACTTGGGTACTTTTAGGGATATTACGTTGAGACCTCACGTCCAAGTTCGTTATGAAAAAAAATGCAAATGACGGTGGTCACTGTGGTTATCTTTTTAACGTAGTAATTCCTTTTATCGCGTTACGGTCTCGTTAAAAAATGACACAGAAACGTGCATACTCGACGAGAAGTCGGTGGCTGAATCGAATTCGAGACGTCGATCTCTCTGTGGAAGGACGGACAGGGACGTTTAAGCGTCATAAAGGAATCCATAGGCGGAGAATTACGCCTGGGTGCAACTCTCGCCAGGATAATTTTCTCGCTGTTTGACGTATCGTAAACAGTGTTGCAACGACGAACAGATACACCCTGATTTACTCCTCACGCTGCTTCTGTTATTACGTATAAGAGATAACTGTCTGCGGACACGTGCGTATTTCACACAGAAAATCCATGAAACCCCTTCCTGAACCGTTCGCCGGCGACGTAAAAACTCGCGTACAGGACGCGTACTAAAAATAAGATCAGTTATTAACGCGATGAGCATGGCCCGTCCTTCGAAAGAATCATCCAATATTTAAAGCGCATCCTCGATTTTTGTACACCTGCGCCGCGCTACGTCGTCGCCGGCGGCATTATCTTAAAAGCGACGTTATGATCTTATTAAAAAGCGCGAGTATCGCCATACGAGGATTAAGAATATATTTAGCCGAATGGCTATTGACTCGCAACTTTCACGAAACGACGTTCGCGCCTTCGGTAAACCATGGTAAAAATGAAAGAAGAAACTGAAATATGAAAACTGGTTACTAAAGCTTCGTCAAAGTTGTTTTTAATTCTTCAAAGCACCGCTTGGAATCCGTCGATGCTCCGGAAAAGAGCGCAGACGGAGGAGCCGCGTCCTGGTTGGCGGACAGAGCGGCACTCTGTCAGCCACTTCCAGATATGATCGTCGTAAAATAAATTGCCGGCGTGCAAGGGCCGCGTGGGAGTAAATTACGAGAATAAATAAGGCGTAAACGACCACGGAGGGAACTTTGAACCTCTTTAAGCCTAGGAACCCGAGTGTGGGCGCATGGGACTTTTTAGATCCGACCAGGACGTGTCACGGAGACAGGGCCGTAGCGAACTTTGCGTCGCCGACAGGTGGATGAGCCAGTTCTCTCGTCAAAGCATATTGCTATGCTTGAAATTTGTCATCAGAGTTTGAATAGACAAAATTCTTCCTCATTACATTTTATTTTTATGTGTTGTACATCATGTTCTTTCGGAATCTAATAAAAATCGTTCGGTAGATTGCGAGAATATATATGTATACTTAAAAAAAAATAAATAAATACCCATTAAAATTGTATAAATTACTCTTTATTACATTTGAAAATAATTGTTGTTAACAGAAATAATTGTATGACTTTTACAAACAAGAACATAGCGTAAAATTGTTAAGCATACGTTAAAGGATAAGAGAAATGGGATTCGTTCTTTCAGTAGGAGAATAAATTTATAGAAGGGGCAGAGTCTCTAAGCCGGTAATCGACGTCCCACGTCTAATCTACACCCCATATAAACGATCGAGAGCCGCTCCAAAAAATTTCCTTTCAATTCCGCCGCTCGTCGTGAGAAAAAAAGGACCGACCGGTGGTATCGTCGGTCCACTCTCTCCCGGTTTATCGAAACGTTTCGAACAGGTTTCTGACGGTTCCATATTTTCGTGTGATACAACAAATCTGACCAACGGCAACGATGTCCCAGCTCGTAGCAACGGGAGCAAAAGGAGCGAGTCGATTCCCGGTAACCGAACGAAATCGATTTCGATCGTCGGGAACGTTGTTAGGAGAGAAAGGGATCCGAAATGTACGAAAAATATCTATCGACGCATTGGTTTTGGACAGTCGTCGAGGGGTCGAGACAGGGGCCGGCCCTGTCCCGTCGATAAAACCTCGCTGATCCGTGCCCGATACTCGGCCCGGCCGTAATCTGAGGATCCGCGGCAAAGGAATCGGAATCGTGGCTCGTGAGAGAGCGGCGGCCGGGGAAGAGAGAACGAGAAAAGGAGGGCGGCGATAATAAGAGGACGAAGCGAGAAAGAAGGGAGTATAGGTAAGTAGGGGAAAGATCTGGAGGAGAGTCGTCCTCCAAGGTGTCGGCAAACAGGGCCGTTCGACGAGTGGTTCGACGCCGGTGGTCCGCCACGGTAATGCCTTAGTTTCCATGCAAACTGGCCGTACGCCTCCATACCTTACGCATAACCGGATATTAACATGGGAAGTGGCCGATGAGACTCTCTTCCCCGGGTCCATCGTTGTCCTCTCGCCGGCCGCCACTCGCTGCCTCTCCCTTCCTCCTCGGAGGCTCTTCTCTCCCCTTTCCGCGCCTGTTGGCCAGAGCAGTAGGACGAGGAAAAGGTGGGAAAAATATATGAGAGATCGTGATCTCGATCGAGCCTGTGTCCTCGCCGCAGAACTATATTCCTACGGATCTAACGGTGCGACGGTGATCCATTTCACCGATAAACAACGATTCGTACGATCGCCTTATCGCGTTTAATCGGCGATCGATTCTACCGATGCGCTCGACGGTACCGTGGCCGAAGGATCGCTGCGCGTTGCTTTTCATTTGTCCCGCGATTATACTTTGCGTACATGGACGGACGTTGCTGCTTTTCTCATCGCCGAAGAAGTTCATGCCGTTCTCACGTGCCATAAATTCGAGTTCCACGGTACGCGCTTCCTCGGCGATAATCCAACAAGATGAGCAAAACTGGATTGCCACGTTGGTAGCAGCAATGAGATTGAGAAAAAAAAAAAGGAGTAGTACAGGTAACGAGCGCGTGACTCGCAGCATCGCATCGTTGTTGCTCCTCGATTTCTTTCGCAAATTGCAGGCATATTGGATCGATCGGGATCGTCAATTGAACTCGATTTGTTGCCTGCCCGTCGATCTCGATCCAGATCTCACCTGGCGGTGATTCCGTTTTATTGCATGCATTCGCAGGCTTGTAAGTACGTGCAGAAAACGGTTACGAGTCCGCCGGATCAGAGACAAACGACGAACACGTAACAGCAACGCGTCGTGCTTTTCGAGAAATGCGGTGATTATCGTTGATTACACCTGCGAACGACTTCCAACGAGATCGGAGGGCGAGACTTTTTGTCGAACAGAATAGAACGAGTATTATGGTCAAATGTCAGTGTCATTTATAGCCAATGGAATATCGATATGCAACGATATATCTCTTCGTCGTTCTAAATGGTTAATCTGTATTTTATAATATGAAACACCAGGGTCCGGAGAAAGGTTATAATTGTTACATCAGTTTCTCGCAGTATTTTGCCAGCGAAGATCGCGTGCATCGCGATAGAGCAGAACGCGACGTAATAAAAACTTCAAGCACTGGGTAATTAAGCGGGCGCGCAAACCCCTCGGTCACGCTAGTTCTAACGCGATACTGCACTCCGATAACTCATCGACGAGTTCATGATAAAACAAAATAAAATATTAGCATGCAACTAGAACTGCGCCGGGTATAGAACTCTATTTGTCTGAATTGATAGGAGAGCAGATTTTATGTACAAGGCGTCCTGATATCGATGGTACACCATGGAAGGGGTGAACGTTGGGAATGATCAGACATCTGACTGAATTCGTAATTTATCTACCAGCTTGATTAATTACGTTCCTAATTGTACCAACATTGAGTTCGGGTAAATGAGGTGGTAGTAAACGAAGCTCTGTTGTATTTATTTATTCGTGTTGATTTCTAATAAGAGGCCTAATGAAAATGTTGCTGGGGAATCTTGTTTTCTAACGATCCGCAGAAACCGGTAGCCATACACGGAATTACCAGCGGGACGACATTTCACACGAAGTCCTACGCATCGACCCACGTGAAACGAAGGACATATTCTCATGGCAAATCTTGCATGTTCCCTTTCCTGAAAACGGGAGATCTGTGACTAATACCTGGAGAGAACCGCTCTACATGATTTTTGCATTTTACATTTACCTTAACGGGGAGTAATGTTATTCCTTACATGTTCTGCTAATGATGAAACCGTAAAGAAATTAACATTTCAACCGCGGTTATCGGTGGGAAACTAGAACGTGAATTATAAAGTCCCAATTTGTATCGCGAACGAGCTTTCCTGTTAAAGAGAAGGATAAGAAATATCCATACAGATATTATTCAAGTGTTATAATTTGCTCGAGAAAGTTCGAGCATCTAGTTCGAAAGCGTTCACGATTCCCACGTTACCAATTCCTCGTCACACGATTATCGTAATGGTAGCTCGATCGCCGCGCGAAACCGATCTGCTCGAAGGAGACCAGGTTCTGAACTTCGAAACAGGAAAAGCAATTGATTCGTCCCGGTAATCTCTGATCCGCGGCTGTATCTATGACCGTGAGATGATTTTTCAAAAGCAAATAGTAGTCTAATATTGATACTTACGTTTTCTATTAGTGACTCTAATACATATACTCTGCGTCGATTTCCAATTTCACTCGTCAGACACGGCGAATAAATCGCGTCTGTTCAAAGCACGGCTCCGATTCTCACCGTGTACGTTAGGCTTCCGTCTGGTTAGCGCGAAGTTCAACAGGTTCCCACTTTTACCTATCGGTCGCGCGGTGCGACAGTTATTAGTCAAGATTAGCCGCGCGCGGTTTATACGTGGGAGCATCGGTTCTAACGGCGTGCCTGTATTTTGACAGGGCTCATCTCGAAATTAATCGGCACTCGTTCCGTGCCTCCCGGGATTACGATTTGTCTGTATTATCCTGCGCGTAAGCAACGGGCGTTGCGAGGAGCCTCGCATATCTCTACTCTTCTGTAAATCCCCCCGCAGTTTCGGTACCCCGTTCGTTCGACTCCTCAACCGAGAGCGTCCACTTCCTCCTCCATCTCCTCCACGGTCTCGTGTGTCTTTCTATCTGCGACCGGACTGTTTTACTCTTCCGAGAATTAAGATTTCTGCCAGGCGGCGGCAGCGGCGTGAAATCCTCCCAACGGTTTCACCGTTAGAACGAACCACGGGCATTGTGTGTACACGCTCGTACTGGACGCAAGAAACCCGCGGGTACACGCATCGAAACGACCACATATATATGTATATACGTACGGTGCCGGAGTTGTATGATTAGGCGCGTTCGTGCTCCGGCGAAACGACGCCGGAGCTGAACGTTCCATTATTCCCCGTGCCAAAGGACGTTCCTCGTGGAAATTGACGAACGTGAGGCGAAGCTAGGGTTTCAGCAGAGTCGCCCAAGTACTTGCTCGGTTGGTCCATCTTGTTCACGTTACTTTATTACTTTCAATAAATTCAACCTTTCACAATTTTAGTAAACACGTTCTCAAGATTATTCAAAATGTTGCGTTTCCTGAATTCTTTATTAAGAATGATACGGCTAATACCGTAACACGAAGACAGACAAGTCTCTCGACTATGTACAATTTTATTCTGCGTAATTCAAGAATAATGCACTTAGGCCAGAGTTCAAAGATAAGACAAAGTTTTCAGCTATAAGTCAAGGAATAAAATCATAGGACAGTGAAATTTTGGCATAGAAAATAGAGGATATCTATATCTGTCTTAATGACAAAATCTCGTAAAAATGTTCACTCGATTTTGAATTGTCGCTTCGAGAAGAGTCGAATTTTATTTCATGATCCACTGGTATCAGATCATTCTTCACTATTGGACTCTCGAGAGTGACTTGATAATCAGTTGTCCAGAGATCTTGGTTCTACATGTCGACGCTAATTGCATTCGAAACGCCAGTTCCAACCTATCAACGGGATTTCATTGAAATCACTCGTCCGACGGTGAGGCTCGTGAAAGGTTTCGGTTTTGCCGTTGACGCGACCTGTCGGTGCGAGATTCGGTTTGATTGGAAACAAACGTTCGCCTGGTATTCTAGCCATCGTTATTTTTGTCAACGGGAGGCTCGAGACAATATAATTTTGTTCTATTGAATCGATGGGATATACAAATTTATTGAGTAGATTGTCAGATTATCATTTCATGGCTGTAACGTTTTTAATTTAGTTGAATTCCACATCTTGGGAATAGTTATGCTAAATGATTGCTTGTTTCAATAGAACATTTTTCTTCCATAGCTTTACAGAAGTGAACCTTACCTCACTTGGAATTAAAATACATTTTACACTTTATACGTAGCATTTTGAATAATTTTCATTCGGAAGACGCTTGAGCATAAAATTAAAAGAGCTCGATTTACACGCGTGATAGCGTTCAACAAATTCTGGATGGATTAAATTTTCTCCGCGGCGCGGCGGTAAGAAATTTCTGTAGGAAGCCTAGCAGTCGAACGGCCGTTTGACAAAATTCGATAACGACGCGACGCGAGCTGACAGCCTCAGGCAGCAGGTAGCCACGCGAAGTTAAATAACGCATAGGCGTGCGAGCATCGGCGGTTGCGCAAAGAGGGACGTGAATGCGTCGCCGTATAACGGGGTACGTGATTAGCGGCTGGTTTCCATCCGCGGGAAGAGTGGACCACCCCCGTAGCCGCGTCGTATATGTATACGCGTCGTCGATAACACGACACGCTCGGTGGTACACCCGGTATACAGTATCGTCACGTTCGCGCAAGGATTCATAACGTGAGGTAGATTATGGCCGTGCCGCGCGGCGTAGCACCCGCGTCGTATCTCATTCTCGTATCGTTGCTGTCGGGTACGGTAGCCGGCGAGCAACTCGGAAGGTCCTCGCGAAATTAGTGGCCGCCGTTGCTCGCTTCGCCCTGTCACTGACTGTCGATGACTCGTCGATTTTTTTTACGATGTAGCTATTTACGTAGCATCGTTAGAAAAAATGTTTAATCGAAGATCTTAGTAGGAAACGATTTAAAAATATAAAAGAACATGAAAGACTAATTGTACGATGAATCTTGAAGATTTTACGATTAACAAATTTTTTTATTTCGTTGATTTGCATTGAAAACATTTTATCCGCGCTCGTAGCGAATCGACCGGCTCGCGCGAAGCGCAGGAGAAGGTCGACCGAGAAATTCTCATAATGAATTCAGGCTGATTTTAGAAAATTGAAAAAGTGCGAAAGTGATGTTGATTAATGAAAACGTAATTGATGAATTTCCACGAGAAAAGGAAAAGTCGAGTTGCCCGGTGAAGAATTACGGCAATAATTACGGGATTAATACCAGAAGCATGGAGAACCTCAATCCCGAGAGGTTCAATCGATATTCCCATTTAATTTATCAAACTTCGTAATCTGTCTTCGACTTAACCCGTTGCTTACAACCTTCTCACACTACATAAAATCGGCGAACGCATTAATTATCCGTCGAACAGAAACAAATCATGGTACGCTCAATCAAGAGTCTGGCTATACGTCCTGGATAATTCCGTGATCGCGAACTTTTCCAGTATCGTACGCGCACGTACACTGAAAACAAACCGGCATACATCTACAAATTGTGCACGTGCACATGCTCCAGATGTATTATAACGTCGAGACTTTCCGATGAATAATGATAGAGCTCGAGGATCGATCCGTCATCGAGCGTAACAGGAAAATATTAAAACGTCCAAGTGAAAATGACAGATTCAGATCTGACAGCGCTAATTGCGTTGCCGGGGTCTCGAGTCTCGGGAGTTCCGCTTCGGGATGCGAGCGCGCAGGGGGTAAAAGGAGATGGAGACCGAGGGGGCTCTCTCCGGAGTCAACAGGAAACGAGCTAGCAGAGCCGCGATTTGCACGCACGACACGCCTATCGCAAATACGGATTAATGAACTGCATACGCCTCGGCGGAGCATTGCGAGTGATCTAAGCCCGATAAAGCCGAGACTATATCTTCTAGGTAACGGCAATCCATAATGCACCGGGTGAGTAACCGGCGTGCCTGGGCCTTAATTTATATCGTTCGCTTAGAGTATCCGACGTGCTTTCATCCGCGATACTTCAGATCCGGCGATCCGTACCGTAAATTATACTCGCCCTTTGTTCGCCAGCAACAATTCGCGTGCAAGGAAAAGTCGACTGTTCGATCGGCAACGACGAGAGACTCAATTTTTCCTTAGCCGTGGCGCTTGTAACGTTGCTAGAAAAAGGACAGCGATCGGAATGCAAAGACGTCGATTAAAAGCTAGACTGATTTATTCGTCTGGCGTTAAACACAGATTGAACGTGATAAGTCTATTGAATACGTTTTTAATTGCTGCAGGATTGAACATTTATTGGTATTAGTTCATGTACAGGGAATTTACGCGTCGATATAAGACTCGAATTAGGTGGATCCAAAGACACGAATATTAGAGTAGCTTGATCCGATACGCGGGAGTGTAGGTTACCACCCTTGTACCTCATTTGTTTCCTAGCCTTTTACGCCCCCGTCTGTGTCCGCTCGGCTACGTACCGGGTGGAAATTTCAAGCTTACGTCCTTTCTCATCCTTGTGCCTCTCCTTTCAAATATAGTCCATCTCAAGTTGCTTAATTAATCTTCCAATATTTCACGTCTTCTTGCAATCAATTTTCAATCATTTACATTTGAGAAATGCTACAACATTTTCACTTGATCATTCAAATCGATAATTCATCCAATATTTACGTGATTTTTCCTACCGAGAAAAAATGTTAGATTTTACCATTTGCTTAGATTAATTCAGAAAACTTATGGACGCTCGGTCGATGAATCAATGAGAACGTCTCTCCGAGAAAGTCTACCAGATTGATCACAGCGTGGGCGTAGGAAGGAGGTGATTTACGGGAAATTACATCGAGGAAATTTTTCTCGCACCGGATTGAACGTTCGGGACACCGGGTAGCGTCCGGGGCGAGTAGGGTTACAGGCGCGTACCCGTGGCCCGAGACCACCCACAGGTTGAATCGATCAGCAACTGATACCCGGTGAAGAGCGAGCGAGAGGCCCAGGGAACAGATAAAGAAGACGAGTTACAGGTGTACCGGGGCTGCTTATGCGCCTCAATTCACGATAACAGCCGTTCCTCGCGCCCCTGCTCGCCGCCTTTCCACGTCTAATCCAATGCGCGGGGGCTTTTTAAAGTCGATTCTATCTGAGCTACGGTTCGGACAGCGAAACCCAAAAAGGGATCCTTCCGTGAAAAATACGTGAATGGTTTTGTGATGCGTACATTGCGAATTTTATGCAATTTTTATGAAAGAGTCGTATCTGTAGCACTGAGTGTGATTCTGATAAGATAATAAATTAATTGTAGAAATAATGCTTGAATAAATGAAACATACAAATTATTCTATATCGTTTTTATTTGACTTTAAAATGTACATGAAATTTCTTTATAAACCTAGAGACATCCGATCACTAACTTAATGGAATAAATATAATGACACCTCGATTTGAGATATCAAATCATATCATTAATTGCTAGCCTGTTTAAAATCAATTTTTTTCTCTAATTAAAAAACGATGTGAAGTGGTGGGGTAATAAAAATACCGAACCGTTTGCCAAAAACGCAGCCGATGTCCGAGCAGCTGTGAAATCCGCGCGATATCGTAAATTCCGTCAATTATCCTTAATTAATAACTATCAGGTTTAATCGAACCCGTTGGAAGAGGATGTCGGCGGGTGTGCACACGGTCGGTCGCGCTCGCGCTCGCGCGCCCCGACACGAATTTAATACCGAGTGTGGGAAATTTAGGTGAGTAGCCCGAGTCCCCGAGGCCGAGCACCGTAAAACAGCCGGTTTATTGGTGAAGCGGCGAAACGCGCTATTCGACTGGCACTTTCATTACCGTCTTTCTAATTGCCCGCCATTTAGGTAAACGTGTATAAGCACCGTAATCCGGGACTCGTCGTCGTCCGTTCGCTCGGATTCGTGTCCCACGAATGGATTCCGGGCCCTCGAAACATCCGCGAACAGTTGAAGCGAAATAAGACTCCCGACCGATTCCCGTTCCTCGAGAAGCATATCCTCGTTTTTTAACCCTCCGCGAATCGTGAAATTAATTGAAAATCGTCCGGCTCGTACGAGAAGTAACCAGACGTGTGGAAGTTCAGCGTGATTTTAATATGAAACGATGATGAGAATAGATATTCGCGATAGGCCTCTTACACTTTCATCCGTTATTAATCGCTGCGTCAGCTTGTAAATCGTTACATTGTACGAGAGGAACGATGAACGCGAAGTACCCTGTCGTACATACCAGCTGACGAACGTGACATGGAAATACGTCTTATTAATTTATTGCGTTTTGGACATCGTCTCTGTTTTACGGCAATTACTGTTGCCCATCGATCCTCCGAGGAAGTACCAGCTGATCTTCGATAAACAGTATTACATCTTGTCCTATTAGTTGCTCATTTGTTTATTTATATGCAATATTCCATAGTTGGTCTAACGAGAGAGCAATTAAATATTGTTAGAGTATTCGAATTATAAAAAAATGCAGATTCTATAAATAAGATAATTTATAGAAAAAGTAATGAAATTATGATGATCGGGAATTATTATTGTAATATCGACGGAGTATGAAACCTTGCGGTCAGCGAAGCGAGCTGTGTGGAACCCGAGAAGTGAATCAGGATTCGAAGGAATAACGCAGCTGCGGCGGTCGATGCGTTTAGCACGATTAACACCGAGCCACCTGTTCGATCTGTTATGCCGGGACCAACGACAAATAGTCGTTTCCCCGGAATCGGCTGTGTTACCAGCAATTCTCGTTTCGCCTAAAAATTCACGGGAGGCAGAGCAGGCCGGAACAGTGTACGCGACTAATGACCATCCATCGCTCTCCTCCCTGGCTTCGTCGCCACGCCGCCGTTTCGAAAGCGGAGAAGACTCCCGCTCGGAGAGCCCGTGGCTCATTGAAATTCAAATGTCAATCTCGAGTGTACGAGCATATATACTAACGAGATGGCCGAGAGAGCCGTGAACGCGGAGTGCTTTTCGTGTCGTGATGTCGAAAAACGGTCGAACGGATCGCGCCCATGTTTGCTCTCGAATTCTGTCGGACGATGGATCTCGACGAGGCCCCGAGCCTGGCTTGTCCAATGTTGTTTTATAACCATGCTCTCGGAAAACATCGGGACTCCGTTGCTCCTAAAAAAAAATCGAGCGGGTTCACTTCCTTGAAACCGCTCGAGGTTGGCCGAGAACTAGAACTGCCTGCTTGTGCTCTCAAAGGTTTTGGCCTCTCTTGTGGACACTAGTTGTTTGCACAGGGTAATTATGTGCCCTCGAGAATATCTATATACCTATCTAATATACATAGAATTCTCGGAATTGACATACTCAGTGATTTCATTATTTTATTTGCAACTGACGTGATAAGCGTCTCAGGTACCAGATCGAACGACCTCAGAAAAGTTCGATTCGATTGTCCTGCTTGTTAGGAATTTCCTTTTCTTTGCTTCACCTACTGTACGCCCGACTCTTTGATTCTCCATGAGTTTCGTTTGTTCAAAGATTCAGTATCGGAAGTGAACTTCCGAGGAGAAAAAGTTCGCGGAGCGGACGAGTAAATGTAATGATCGAGAACGGAGCGAAGCTGGAGAGGAGCAGCGAGTCGCACATAAACGAATAATAAAGCGGCTCGGCGTAATATTTCAAGATGGCGCGGTACGTGCTCAGTAGATGGCACAGCTCGATATTATTTAGCGTCCTGGGGTCGCACCCACTTAACCCTATCCGGCGAGCGGAGCGATGCGCGCAAAAAGGGCGCCCACAAAGACAGAGAATAAGTTACCTTAGTCCGCGCGAAAGGACGTGCCACGGCATTCCCGCCGCGAGAACTCCGAGGATCCTTTAACGGCACGGTTCTGCGGCACGCGGGAGGGTCCTTATCGTGGCCCGACCCGTGCTCCGTGCTTTATTAATGGCTCCGTTCCACAAGCGACAGGTTTCCGTCTGAATTTTCCCTTCCATGCTTGACGGTGTTACGGCTTTCAGGCGGCTACAAGGTACAATAGAAAAGGGAACATATTTTTTACAAGAAAAATGCCGATAATCTCGAAGAAATTGAGACAAATAAGGCAAGAACAAAAATTTTTGTTACAGGATATTTCTCACTCGAAACCATTTAAATTATACTGAGAATCTTTCCTATAACATAAAAACAGAACAGGTGGCCTCCCTGACATCCTGTATATTTTATAAGACTTAAGAAGTATTTCAGAATTCAAAAGAGAGTTTGTTCGGTTGATCTGTCCCTAGACTCGATCGAAATTTCTCTACTCGAGAACTGTTCGTAACACCTGTGCCTCTAGGATGAAATTTTGACACGCAATTTCTCTCCTCTCGAGTGCCTCTCCTGCCGAGTGGCAGCTGCAAAGCCATCCGTTTGCAATGCCCAATTTAGCGTGTCGATGAATTAATCACGGAGCGTTCACTTTCTTTTTTTTCTTCTAATCGTAGGGAAAAAGTTAAACATGGTAATTGGATAACGAATTTCCCTGTTGGAACTTCGACTTGGCGAACGGCTCTTCCCACGGAATTGGATTCCGCTCGGAGCCACGCCATGCCGCGCATAATGAAGCGTACTCCGAGCTCCGAAAAATACGCATTCTCGGCGCGCATCGTTTACCGCGGGATTCCCTTATCGCGACCGACCCCTGCTCTTATAAATGGCCGCGATTCAGGAACGGGAATCCGTGGATAGAGAGGAAGAGTCTATTTGTTCAAACGAGTATCTCTTCACCGTAGTTCGTGTTCGATCGACGGCTCAATGCCAGGAGGAGAACCGCGAGAAGCGCTGACGATTTCTTCTGCGGGATATAATTGTCCACTCGAGGCGAAAAACGATGATATTTGTCAAGTGTCATAGCGGCCGGCCTAGCGATGATGCGGCTCTTATTAATGATCGGCGCGATTTCTCGAAAGCAGGTACCCGCGCCTACGCGGCAACTTTCGATCAAGAAAGTTTCGATGATACAGCTCGAACCGATCGCGAGATAATTAAAAGAGTATTTTCGAAAATATAGAAACTGATCCGTCGGCGTGACCTCATCGCTGAACATGGCCATTGCGTCGTCGGATATTTTTAAATAAAATCATGTAACCTTAATAGTGAATAAAATGTCAATTTTTTCAAACGTTGGAACACATCGAGCATTGTGAGACAGACGTTAACATCATGATTAAAGATGTTTGAGCAAAAAACATCTATAGCGTAGCTCGACATTTCGTCCTGCGTGACTCACAGCAACGAGGAAGAGAATGGCGTGAGCTTCGTTAATTCTATTCATTTTTATAGCGTGTATGAATAATACGTTTACAAGGCATTTCGATGGAACCAGTTCTTCTCGAAAAATCGAACCCTACTGTTCCCACTATTCCTCGATGGTCGAGGTCTTGAAACTAGACGTATTCACAACCATCGAAGAGATAATTTCTGTCAGAAACAAACACCGAATGCAGAGAAATGAACAGCGGAATGTCTGTTTTTAAAATAGACTGCAACTGTGTTAATTGATAATGAACTATTTTCAGCGATCCTGGGTACGTGACGGTATGCACTATTGGTTCGGAATAAATTGCGTACCAGCGCAACATGTTGCAGATCATTGTCGTGAACGCCCGTGCTCCGAGGACAAGCTTTATCAATGATATTGACAAGCCTAATGACTGGAAAGTCAGCTAGAATTTAGCCCCTATTCGTTATCCTGTCAAACCCGGCATTCTATTCGCTCTCGCTGCGTGTAATTGAGACACGTTAACAATTCAGTCGGTGACAAAAATTTTAACTAAAAAATTTCATCAGGCTCAAAACGAAATTGCATTTATTAGTGAAATCTCGTTTGAAAATGTTAATCAGTGGTTCATCGTCCAAAATGCCTATACCAACTTTTGAATGTTGGATTCATTGTAGGATCGTTCGACGACACAACGCCAATTAGCGTGACCGCAACAAAGTTTCCCCTTTTCTCCGGTGTCTTCCGCCTCCCGTACCCTCGGTTAGGGTCAAACGCTCGTAAATGTCTGACGCGAAACGCTCGAAAGGAGCCTCGACTCGCTCAATGTCTCGTCTGCGAAAAATATATTATGAATTTCCCGGCGACCAATCGGGCCGACGGCGGCGCGGCGTACTGTGACCCCGGATTGTCAACCTGGAAGGTCCCCCCATCCCTCTGTGCCTCTCCTCCTTTCACCAGTGAATTTTCTGTGTATCGGCCTCCTCGTCGCGCACGCTAACGACCCGGCTGGCCAAGCCCACAGGCCACAGGTGTAGTAAACCTCTTTACCTCACGCATTCGTGTGTAATGGGCCCCTCTTACACCCGTGCCGCGCATCTGCCGACCTCGCTACGTGTGCTACCTGGCTAACTTGTGGTCCGCTTCTTCTTCTTCTTCTTCTTCTCCTCCTCCTCTTCATCATCTTTCTCTGCGAAATGTCTTGAAATGAACGTGAAACGAAAATCCTTAACACGAATCAAAACGATTGGTTCAAATTTTAGCTGATGAAATGTACGACAATAGCCAGGTGAAAAAACATATCAGAAAGTGTAAGTACAATAAGTATCGAACGATTGAGCGCAGAGAATGTAGCCTGCGGTATGAAAAGGTCTCTCAAAGAGAACAGCGATATAAGGGTCGCGTACACCTGCGAGCTCCTCATCACAATTACGGCTCACCCATATGCCGTTCAAAGCTTGACGCGCGATGCCACGTACCGCTGTGAGTTCGTTAAGAACACGAGTCGAACCGTGACTCGAGACCGAGTATCAAAAAGAGAACCGTAAAAAAGCTGGCAATCGCGTCAGTCTCCCGTGAAAACGGTAAATATTATTCGTGACAATTTATCAAAGCTGCTTCGTAACGTCCTCTTTGATAGCCCGCTGCCAATAATTTTGACAGAAGCGTCGTAATTATGAGTCGAACGCGGCGAACCGACGGTTTCGAAACGAAACAAGACGCGAAATTGATCGCACGCGGCGCGATGCTAATTACGGATTGAAAAATTGCGACGGTATACGTTTCGGTCGGTCGTCCCCCGAGTCCCGCTACCATTCACAAAAGACGTCATCAACGAAATAACCGGTCCTTCCGGCTCTTCCGGCCCATCCATCCCCTTTTCTTCGCCTCCTCTGTCCCCGAGAAGGAACTTCATTAATACACGACAACGGAACGATCCTCCGTTCGCCGGGATTTACATAACGCGTCGAAAAATACACGTGGAATCGACGGGAAGACAGACGCGGTTAATGGACGATTGATATCGTGTCGGAGAGATTTCTGTTCGACCGGGACTGTTCTAGCGACTAGAGCGATTTTTTTCTCCTAATTTCGACATTAATAACGGACGGAAGACACGTCCGAGGATTTTCGAGGCACAGGAGTTGTACTCGAGACGCGTCGTAAATCTTACCGAGGATAATTTACGTGGGCGCGATGTATGCGGCGTCACAGGTGTCGTACGGGTTCGTGTAAGCACGGTATACACGGATCCGCATCCGCCGCGCGCAAATTAACGCGATATAGGAGGAAGATCGGCGCGAGACGCGTTTCAACCCGCACAGCTAAATGAAGAACAGATTTGATTAAGGGGAGAGAGTGGAGATTCTATTCTCTATAAATTATTTCATCGGGGAACTCCAAAGCCGCTTAAAGATGTATTGGCTATACAGTCAATCCC
>NW_017162322.1:2346071-2361574 GCF_001652005.2 Ceratina calcarata | reverse complement strand
TTTTATTGATGTTGACAAAATCCGACCATCCCAGCGTCGAAACGGCGAACTTTTGGCAAAAAATTTCATTTTTCCTTAATTACTCTTAAACAGTTGAATCTACGGGAAAATTGTATATGACCTTTCTTGTAGAGGACGACGAGATTTACAATTTCTGTATAAAATTTTTTCGCTAGCATTAATATTTAACGAGTTATTGACGAAAAACGAAAAAACAGTTTTTTGCAAATTAGTCGTTAACTATAGACGCTAGCGAAAAATTTTTACATGGAAATTGTACATCTCGTCGTCCTCTACAAGAAAGGTCATACGCAATTTTTCCGTATATCCAACGGTTTGGGAATTATTGGCCAAAAACGAAAATTTGGAAGAAATTGAAGGGGTACCCCTTGGAAAAATCTCGGAAAAATCGAAAATTTTTTTTTGTTGTTTATTATTAACAATGTTCTTCCGACGTCTGATTTCTTTTTAAAAAATGCGTTTCTAAAGTGCATAAACTTTTGGGATTGACTGTATAGCCAATACATCCTTAATCCGTTGTCAACACCGACTATTATTATGAATACCAAAATTGAATTGAAATAAAAAGCAAAAATCATTCTTACCAATGAAAAACAAAATTCAACCGATTGCACAATTCTGCTCCATGTGGAAGCAGTCCAGAAACAGCAAAAAGAAAAGAAAACGACGAGGAAGAGAGACTGTTTGACAAAATGTAATCCGAGGACGGCCGAAGCACACGTCATCGCACGGTGGTAGCGCTTTTTTTCGCCACGCACACACGCGTAGGACCCAGAAGCTCGGGCAACCTGAATTGTGTCGGGCCACAAGAAACCACTAGAGCTCGTTCGACGGACATCGAGTGGGCCCCTCTTCTCTTCGTCCCACCTAAGTCAACAAGCACGATCCGCTGGCACGTCCGGGGTTACGGGCACGAGTGAGTGCTCGTCAATACACGCAGGTGCACGCAGGTGATTACCTGTACGCGTCGCGGACTGTCGATTATGTGTCGACCCGCGTGAATTCACGCCGTGCCGCGCCGTGAAAAACTTTTGACCGGCACAAACGAACGATCGGGCTTGTGCGGCTGTTAAAATCACCATTGATATCTCCGAATTCGAGGTCCCTTTCTCTTTCAAATTATTTCAATACCAAAACTCTGATGACTGCTTATGAAAGTTAATTTCATTAACTGAAATAAGAAGATTTTCTAGTAATAAATTACTTGTTTTTTAAATGCTTAAGAGACATAATTAGGTATTTGCTCTTTGCATAAGATCGTGACTCTTTTAGCTCGTTATTCCACGGAATCATAAATTATCGCTACAAGACATATTGAAGGCTATAAAATTAATAATTGAAACGAGGACAATTTTTCTTCCTTCTGATTTTTCCTCCCCTTTTTCTATGTGAGCACATACGTTCGCGTGTCACGGCCAGGTCACAGCCCGGCTTAGGATCGATATACACCCGATATGTTTATCACCTAGCGTTTTTAACGAGCGTTTATCGTCTCGCGGAACCGTGCGAGAGAGAGAGAGAGAGGGAGGGAGGCTGTCCTCGCGCGTTCGAACGGAATGGTGCGAAGAAAACGTGTTTCTCGTAGTACATCAGCGCGGACAAATTTATTACTAAATAAATAACTCGGTGAGATAGCGCAGCGCGGAGATTCGCGCGGCGTGAATCCATTCGCGCGCGTTTCACGGCGACGACGGTTCGGTATGCGCGAGACGAAAGTAATCGAATACCATCTCGAGTTCGAGCTGCGCGCTTATAGTATAGACGTATATATACAGATGATTACGGACGGTCGCGTAAGGGAAACGATGATCGAGGAGAGATTTAATGAACGACGATCAAGGCGCCACGTATTGCTTATACAATATTCTTTATTTTACTTGGTAATTTTTTTTCGCTAGACACTCCCGGTGCGTAATGCGCGCGTATCTTCCTCGCGTATTTGCATTTATATGTATCCACCCATTCTCCTTATCAATCTCACGTGCCTCATATTTCTTTTACACCGTTCGTCGCACAATTTTTCTTTTAATGACTGTCGTTCGATTGAAATCGAACGAGATTCCCGGAAGGAATTTTTCAATCACGCACCAAGGTCTCCGCGAGACGCTGACAAAGAGACGATTAATTGCATCGCGTTAAATAAAAGGAGTCGACATAAATAAAAGAAAATTTCGACGCGGCTAAACAAACGAAACACTGGCCATTCCTCGAGCGCCCGGATAGAACCATCGAAGATAGAACTTCGACTTCTCGGTCCTCTCAGACACCCTCACTCATTTTCGTACTTCTTCACAAGCGACAGAAATTCTACACACACAGACGTTATCGTTACACGTGTCCGTATCCGCGTACGCACTCGTTACACGTGTACGTACACACGCGCAGTTATTATTTAACGTTAGAATATCACGTGGTTTTTACTGGCACCCCCCTTTACTTTCTCTCTCTGGCTCGCTTCCACTCTTCCCGAATAGCTGGAAGATACCGAGTCGAGGCACAATCGTCCGTCGTACATCTAGCTGCGAAAGGGATGCATCATGCCGCATCGTCGGCCACTCCGTCAACGAACACCTGGCGAACCTAAAGGGAACCGTGTCGTCTAATACCGCGGACTTGAGCAATTTTACGTCGATCCGATCGCCGATCGTAAAGTCATTTGTGCAGAGCTACACGCGGCTCGTGACATCCGCTCTTCCTTCTATATTTGCCTTTCTATAGCGTCATCGTCCTTCGTCCTCCTGTTTCCTCGTCTCCCTCGTTACGCTTCCTTCATTCGATATTTCACTGTTCCTCTGTCTAAGCTAAGAAGTTTTCTCCCAGTCTCCAGTCGTCTTTTCCTTTTGCTTTCACTATACTCCATTCGATTCTTCAAATTTCAACGTCTTCCTCTGCTTTGACTAAAAACGTTTTCCTCCGCGAATCTCCAACGCATTCTCCGCCTCGCCGTTTCTCAGTACACTCGAACCAAGACGGCGACCGAGTCATCTTCGTCCCCGCGAAAGGACAACAATGCGAGTCTCTGTGGCGCGAAGGAGGGCTGGCACTCCGAGCAACGCCTCCGTGAGCGACGATTCAAGCCAGTCTAGTTTCCATCGAGAGCTGTCAACAAGCTGCCCCTCCGGGGTCACGTCTTTCTAGTCAGATCGAGAGGCGGCCCGGTATCCTGCAGCATCTCGTTGTCCTCGCTATCCGTCGACCTCTCCTCCTCCGTGCTACCAGCCGGGTCCGCGTCACGTCCGACCGCATCTATTCGACCAGCCTTCATGCTCAAATCGATCGGCTCGTCTTGTTCCGGGCCCAAGGAACGAAGAAACGCGAGACTCTTGTCATACGCCTCCATCTGATTCCTTTGACAACCCACCTCCGCACCCCTGCACTCGTCACGGCCGCTCCTATTATCGTCGTCTCTTTTTGGCGACGGCGTAGATCTTGGACTGACGCTGTCGCTAGAGGAACTCGTTAAACTGGCGACCATCTGCGGCGCGCCAACCTGATTCACATACGGAACGATGAAACGCTGCTGGAACGGGAAGAACGGCGCGTTCAGGAGCTGCATGTGCGTCAGTGCCGGATGGAAGAACGGCGGTCCTCTCCACATGGGAAACCTGGATACTTCCGGCCTGAGCAAATCGTGCGGTGCTCTGACCAGATCCACCGGCCTGAGGAGAGGATCCTGATTAGCCCTCGTCGGGATCTCCGGTGTTCGTAACTGCCCGGGGATGTCCTGAGGCCTGAGCTCATCCCTCTTCGGGAATCTATCCTGATGGTGGTGATGGTGATGGTAACTGTTCGCGGTGGTCGTAGTCGTGGTGACCATGCCAACACCGCCTGTCGCACTGGTCGTACCAGTGGTCTCGTTATTGTTGTTGTTGTTGTTATTGTTCGCCACGTCCAGCGAACCGAACGCCTTCTCGTAAGCGGATTTCGGGTCCTTGATCAGCCGCGCCTGGGCCTGATGCGATTGCTCCTGCAGGAGGCAGTGGATCTTGAACCAGTTCGATCGGCGCCCGTATCGCGAACCGGACTTCGACATTCCCACCATTAGACACTTCCTCAGCCGGCACGCTTTACACGCGGTGCGGTTCTTCTTGTTGATCACGCACACCCCGCCGTTCTTGCATTCGGAAATACTGCCCAGATTGTTGTAGGTGCGTCCGAAGAACGACTGTGGAACAGAAACGGGTTCGACGCGGACTTGTTAAAATTAATTGTTCAGTAAAGAAAATAAATTCCTCGGGGTAATCATTGAAATAAAGACAGAGTACGGAATTACGTTAATACGTTGCAAACGGATATCGTTGGTACCGTTCTTTAAACTGATTGCAGGAAAGAAAAGTGTGCTGACGAGATCAGCGGCAGAAATTACACGTTTAAAGAAGAACACGTGTAGGCAGGTACAATCATCAATGAGAAAAAAAGAAAAGTACAAATTCGAAGCTTTCTACGAGAAACGTGAAACCAGAGACCCGTGGGTCAACACGGTGTACGTACAGGTACAGCGCCCGGTAATTGTAACGTGAGGATGATGCACGCGTCTGCACGCTTAAGGCTACAATTTTATTTGCATTCGCGGGTGTACACATGCTCCACCGAGAGAGGGGCAGAAAAACAAAAAGAGGGAGCGAGAGAAAGAGAGAAGGAGACTGGGTCGGGTTAAGATGCGAGAGTATAAAACGGGCATTGAATTTTTCAGTCGCGTCGCGTCGGCCCGCGATGACGATCTAAAGAGAGCAAAGGGTTTGCCTGGTGGATACTGACCTTGCAACCTTCGCACGTGAAGGCCCCGAAGTGAAAACCCGCGGCCGGCTCTCCGCAGACCCTGCAGAGCTGATTCATCTGCAACAAAAAGATGCGACATGTGGTTACGCTTCGGCTAAGAAACCGAAGACGCTTAGAATGCGCCTGGTGATCAGGCTGCAACCACGCGCAATATGTGCCAATCACGGAACCGTTTCTTGCCCGCCTCGTCCCGAGGGGGACGATCAAGAAGGACTGTATAAGGAAAGATGAAAAAAAAAAAAAACAATCGTTTAAAACGTAGGCAAACGATACTAGATAAGAAACACCGACCGCGTCCATCGACGGTGACTCCCGCTGTTAACGCTATTTATTTCATCGGCCGAGACACCGTTTAGCGACGCGGGATTAATCACGCGATATTTAAACGAGCGGCGATCGATCGGGACAACGTATCCCGCGACGTTTCCGCGTCCAACGAGTTCCGCGGCGGGCCTCTCGCGGCGAGCGATTAAAACTTGAAACCGCGTGTACTACACGGGTACGCGGGAAAAGTTTTCGACGATTCCGCGTGATTTATCGGCGATCGAGGAAAGTATCTGTGAATGATGGGATCGATTCGCGGCACGGTGATCGTACACGCCGGCCGCCAATCATCGGGCGACGTGCCTCGCAAGAGTTCAGAATCAGAGGAGGTATAGAAAGAAATAGAGACGAACGTGTGAATACGTATGTGTGCGCCGTACGTACGTATGCGTGTGTGACGTTTCACGCTCGAAAAGCGACGCAGTCACGGTAAAAAGGGGACCTTCTCTTGCCCGGTGAAGAAGAGCCGGGGATTCGGTTGCGAGATCGTGTTCCTATTAAAACCTAGTTAGCCAGTCATTACGGCCCCGTAGCGTGTAGAACGCATAGATGAGTTTAGACGCGACGATCCAACGAGAAAGGATGACCGACACGGGAAAGGTAAAATCGTACCGTGAACTATGGAGAACGTGCATGCGATTTGAAGAGAGCGAACGATGTTTACGCTCGCGCGCTGTTCAAAGGGCGTACCGATTTTTACTTTCGTTTTCGTAATAAGAATTTCAAAACGTTGCCGACAAAAGGAGTGCTTATTATTTTCGTATCTTTTTATTAGGTAATAATGCTTCATTATACACAATTGAAATCAGTTAAATGGCAAACCTTAATGAACAGCGAACTGTAGAAAAATGTTTTTATAAAGAGAACAAAAGATTTTACTTTCTACAAAAAATCCAGAATCCCATCGACACTGAACGCTACAATTAATACGACATTTAGTCGAACTTACACGAACGCAGTCAATGAAAGAAATGTAGAAGTAATCGAATGGGAGTCTTGCAATAATCAAATGAGAAAGGATGAGCATCGCGAGAAAGGTAAAATCTGTACGTGGACGTAACAACGCATGATGAGAGAGGAGAATCGTACGAGAAGGGTGTATCGATTCTAGTTTGCGATTTCGCAACGAAAAGGCAATCGTCTATGTAAAGGGGCGTTCGTCGAAATAATATTACGTCAGCTCGCGTGCGTGCGCTCCAGGGAAGAGAGAAGGAACCTCTCCCGGGACGGCCTGGGTCAAAGGTCCGGCTGGACGTTTCGAAATAATTTTAGAATTCGTTTTTCTCTCGTTTCACGCCGGCGCGGCGTGTATCCCGCGAGATCAAAACGATTCAGAGAGACATTCTCTCGTTTGATGTTTCTGTTCCAAAGAATCCGAGCCATCCTCTGGTCAGGCACTGCCTGATACGTGCGTAGTACGTGCGTTCGAGCATAGAATGTAAATAGGTACATAGTGTGGTAATCGGTTATGCGTGAAAAGCTGTCCCGGCGAGCTTCGACGAGGTGATCGACAACGAACAACCATTAAGAAAAGTAATTAGAGGATCCGATGCAGGGAGAAACTGACGTGTTATCTCGGGTTCCGATGCCGCCGTGTTTACGAATCATTAAGCTTCGAAAACTTTCGATATGGATCGTCAAATAATATTTTGACAGATCAAATCAAAGGATCTTATACGTATCTTGCAGATTTATTTTGGAAGCTTTTTGTAACCATACAATTACCACTATATTTGCAATTTTTCATAATTGAACACTCTTCGCTTCATGGTAATAAGAGTGGCGTAAAAACAGTATAATACTGACATCATTGACTCTAACTACCTCGAATGCATATCAGCTACCAGTGTCATTAACTAAACTGGTTCAGGTACTAACGTTCCCAGTAGTTCTCGGCTCGAAGAAAAATTAATTTTGCGTATAAAAACGATCTCTCGTCCCAGTGAGTACCTGGTATCTAGACAGCTGCTAGTTTCTTGTATAAACCGACAGGAGCACAGGCTCGTGCACAGATAAAAAGAGTTAAACGCGCAACATGACGCTGTCATCTGGGTTCGAGCCCCGGCACTCAGGTCGATGCGATGTTCTCTCTTACACTTAGTTCAACGCCACGAATTTTGTTCTCGCATCGATCTCCGCTTATTGACCGTTTAATCGTACACCCGCGCGAATCCGCGTCTCATTAAGTAATGCGCGAAGGTAATGCCGATGACGAATGGCACTCGAGATACTACGCTGAAATGAAAGTAGCGTGCCGACCGGGGATACATATTTTTCCTCGCGTTACACGGTTGATGATTCGCGTTTCGCACTACGCACGCACACTTCACGGTCCTTTCTTTCGGCCCTGCAAAATTTGGATCTGTTGGAACAACGCCGTCTTTATTTTCTCCTTCCCCCTTTCCCTACTGAACTATAGGATTAACATGGCCACCGGTTTTTTGCAAGAAACGTTCTTCTAAAATAATCTGATCGTACTACAATTTTAAACGTCTTTTAAAGGTCTGAATAAAAATGAAGTATGGATAATTGCTACGAATGAGAAACAGGCGAGCATCGTAATCTCGATTCGACAACAGGAATGGCATCGCATTACGTGATACACGGTTCGATCTGGTGAAAAAAAAGATAAGAAAAAGGACTCACCACGTCGGTGTTGGACGCTGCCGTGGCGATCGTCGACGTAGGCGTCCACCACCCCGCGGTGGCGGATGTCGCGCTTGTAATGATACCAACACCCGTTGCACCAGGGATGGATCCGCTCCCAGCCAATCCTGCCGAGCTCGACAAATCGCCCACGTCCATTCGATGTTCCTTTAATCTCTCGATGCAAACCGTGCGCGCCGGTCCCTCGAGCCGTCCGTTCCATGTACGATGTCGCGACCCAACATTTTCGTGCGTGTCTTACAAGCGGCCGAAACGCCGGCCCGTAGAAAATTTCGTGCCGCGGCACCGCGGATTCTCACGACCTCCCGCCTCCCCGGTTTTAAAACCGGGGACCACCGGCTGACCCTTCCTTCGTTCCTCGCCTCCTTGGAAGGACCGCGTAAACTGGAACCACCGCCACGAATTCAAATCGTTTATTATCGTTCGATGAATTCTTTATTTAAATCGTTCGAGCTGAAACGATATGCGAAGGATCTGAGCTGGGAATATTCTTTCAGATTTATTCGTATGCTGTGATGATTCGCTCCGGTGTTTGATAAGCTAATTTAGCGTACCAATTAAGCAGATGCGATATCTCGTGATTTAATTTAGCGTTCGGTTCGGCGAACACGCGGCGTCACGTGAATTGCGTACAACGTGTTAAGTGGGGTATAAATACTTTAATGGCGGTTATTTCACGTCCGCGTAAAACTCTGGAATAATTATTTGTTGATTTATGAGATTTTAACCAAGCAATTACGCTGCTCTCTTTAATTACGTATTCGCGCTTCCCTCTTTCTCCCACGGATACGCATTGAATAGAAAGGCTTTGTTCAGGCGATCGTTTCCCAGAAACAGGAATTTTTTGACTGAAAAAAATAATTGGAAGAGTAAAGAGTCGAACTGAAGGTACGCGTAACCTGGAGCGTGATAATTAACTTCTCAACGGTCAGTTAATAATTTTCCGTTAACGACTGTCTCAAGTACACACGTTTTTACTGTTATTCAATTAACCGGTATTCAATTTTTTACCACCAAAGAAGTAGCGAAATCCTCGAATAATTGTTGGAACAGTTTACGATAGAAACCAGAATAAAATATTCTGCGGAACTGAACGAAAAAATATTAATTGACTATTTAACGATGTTTATTGACTCTTCCAAAAAATAGCATCGAGACGTCGAATAAAATCCGCGGGTGAAATTCTGCGTTCAACGTTTCTCGAGCGAATCCTCGGCCCAGCCGAGATAACATGTCGTGTTTACAGCGATGTAACGCCATTACCATGTTAACGGAGCCCGCCTCGCGAGAGCCGCATAAATACGAGCGCTAATTACGGCGCCGACCACGTATTAATTTCATCCCGTGCGCGGGAACCGAACCCGTGTACCCCGGTGAACCGCGGCGCGTGTAAGCGCGCCCGCGCTTCCGATTAACGAGATTACGTTCCCGATCCATTAAAACGAGGAGCCAACACCCTTTGCGAGTATCAGACGCCGCGTACATGGAATATCCAAGATTTTGATCGTTTCAACACATAATTATCGATGTTCCTATCTTATATCCGAGACTAAGGAACTGTTCAATGACGACTGAGAAATAAGTATAGATATTTCGTTGGAGAAACGATCTGGAATTTCGATTAAATAGCTAGCGAGCGAAGATTGATTTGTAGTTATCGGTGGTTGACGCGATCCGATCTAGGAAGCACGAAGAAAATTCGAATGATGCATGTACCGGGAAGAGGTAGCAAGCACGCATCCTGTTCTTTCCTTTTGTACGTCTACGAAAACGATCTTTCTCCGCGAAATATCGAGCCGATCGAACGATGAACGAGCGACGAAGAAAACACGGCGAGTACCGCGACGTCGCGGCGCGCCGTGACGCCGGTAAATTTTATCGCGGGTACGTCTTCCTTAAATAATGACAAATTAATTAAGGTGCCGTATCGCGGCGCGCCGCGGAAGACCGGTTTCGCTCGTCGCCTCCGCCGCGGCCGCAATAAATCCACGTTTCTACGGGCGACTCGTTCCCGTTTACTGCGGGAAATATAATGCGACGAAACGAATTTCCGCAATCGCGAACGCGCCGCAGAAAATTGTAATATTGCTTGAATTTTAACGACGCGACTCCGCCGGTCCGACACCAACCGTGCCTAAATGGGTTCGTGCCATTTCGCGACAATTGATCAAATTGTTAAATTCTTCCGGCTGTAATTAATAGTGACTGTGGCCTCTGGTCGTGCGAAAAATTTGCATTTCCAATCTCACGACTCGTTGACATCTACATTTCTGAACGATTAATTCTGCAATTTCAGCTGCGATTACGATAGTAAACATTCATAAACGCTTTACTGATCTTTCTTACATAATCGTGAAAACATCGACGGATCTATTTGCGTCGAAGATTCATACGGTGGAACAATGGTTACAACAATTTCAACGTGGAAATTCATAAGCAGTGTTACAATCGAAATTAACGAAAGACATTCACGCCGAGAAACTATTTTCAAGAACCGTGAAGGGAGAGCAAAGGGACAAGGCAGAAACGAGCGAACACAAGCAACGTGGCACAAGATTTGCGAGTGAATACTTTCGAGACGACTCCCCATGGAATCATGCAACAACCGTAGACCCTCGTGCAAAGTTACCCACGAGGCGCAACAAGTTTGCAGTCCTTGAAATAATCGCTCTTTTACCCGCACACGCATTACTGCGTCTATGCAAACGTAATACATCGCGTCACTCTTTAGAAGACCGCCTGGCAAGCTAGATTAGCAGCATCGCACAATCCGTGTCCGAGAGGGACTGAAAACGACGACGCTGTCTCGCCGACAGCGAGCAATTCCGATTACTCAAACCCGGAGACACTGGACGGTGCTCGCGTAGTACGTGTCCGGATTCCATTTTTTTCTCATGAAACATTTGCGTAACGATATTAATATTCCGACGGCAATCGTTTAATGGAACATCTTCCAAGGCAATTATTTTAAAGGATTTGGAAAGTCGATCGTTGTTTCTCACAGACGAAGAAGGAGCAGCGTCTCTCCGAACATAGTCACACGATTGACAGGTCCGGGAACAAGTACATCGACGTAGCACGCAAAAAATTGCTGACCAAGATGGAAATTATGTTCACTGGAGGAATACGTTTTGAACGTGATTAGAAGTACTTTCGTACTCGTCAGACAGACACAGCGTGATCGCCGTAAAAGAGCGGCTAGCGCAATTTTTTTCGACTTTCCCAGGCCGTCACGCATCATTAATATCCTAATTGTCCGTCAACTTTTTCACCCTGACCGATGATCCTCCGAGGCATCGGCGTTCGTAATAATAATGATTGAAAGGTGAAACACTCGCGTCAAAAGTATAGCCCCGTACCGCTCGTTCTCTCTCTTTTCGGACATCCTCCGTCTCTTTTATCTTTTTTCCCTTTTTTTTTTCTTCTTTATCACCCTCCCCCTTTTTTCCTATCGCAAGCATCGCGATCGCTGCCGACCCATGGCAGCCAATGAGTGACGAGCGGCTGCAGCTTTAATGAACCGGTTGTGAGCGGCACGTTACACGGATATCATGGTACTGACTGTAGACAGTTGAAATTGTTGTACCCGGTCGTCGTGACAAATTAATCGCCGACGCCGCCGAATCGGCAATAGACAAGGAGAGGAACATAGTAGAAGAGAGAAAACGAATGGGTTTTTCGTGCTAGCCAGAGGCTAGTCGATTTGAACGTCGAGAGAATAAGATTGAATTTCTTCATGATCACGATCTATCAATTCATTCAATTCCTGCGAATCAAACGTCCGTAGAACCGAACACTCTTATTTTGTAATGCCATCAGAGATTGCCTTTTACTATCTGATTTATAAAATGACACCACAGTTCCTAAAACACTCCTACGGCACGGCACGTTTCATTCGATCCGTGAGTAGAACGTTCCCTGTATAGTCAGACATTTTCTGGCGGGGATCCCGAAACGATCACGATCACCACAGTGCACCGAACATCGGTGGCCTACTCGACTCTCTTCCCGCTCAAATCCTTCGGAAATCCATCGACATGCTGGTGCACGCATGTTCGTCGATGGGCATGTTACACGTACCATCAGCCAGGACGAGAGTCTCACCGGTCGAGTACCCTCCTACGCGAGGCACCGTTCTTCCGGTCGCACGTCGCTTCAGAGTACAGAACCGGCCGTGTACCTCGTGTCCATTCGTGCACCATCTTCCAGCGACGTTCCCATAGCTACCGTAGTCGATGGAACTTGTATCCGAGAAATATATATGCACACCCACGTCCGCGACACAGATCGGTTGAAATCGCTTGGAGATTTACTCGTCGCATGGACGTCCGGCGCAGTTTCGACGCACTCTACTCGATGCTGTTCACCCGTGCCTCGAGTGTTCCCGCGATTAGCCGAGCGGCGTCCACTCGGAATCCGCTTGCGGATAAACACCAGCCGGGTACGCGCGAGGAGCGGACACGGAAGCGGGGAAAAAATCGACGAAAAGGATGGAGCAAAAAAAACGAGAACGAGAACGAGGGAAGAGAGGAGCGGACTGTAGCGACGTCCGGTGCACGAAAGAAGAATAGAGGTAGGAGAAGAAGGAGGAAGCGTGGGATAAAACGGGACGAAGAAGAAGAGGACGGTGTCGTGGCTGGACCACCGGCCGGCTCGGGGCGTGCGCTCGTGTAGCACGTGGCCGCGAGACTGAATATCCCCTACCTTGGCCACCTTCGTCAGTCCGTTTGTCCGCCTCGTCCTTATCTTACCTAGTCGCCCGAGAAAGACTACCGCGGCCTTCTCTCGTTCTCTCTCCTCTCCCCACTGCCTGTACCCTCTCCTTCTCGAACCTCTGCTCCTCTTCCCAGCTTCTTTCTTCTCCTCCTTCACTTCTTCTTCTTCTTCTTCTGCTTCTTCTTCTTCTTCTCCGCGTTTCTCGCTGTTTCCTCTCCACCTTCTTACTCGCTCCTCTCGAGCACTGCTGTTGTTCCTAGTTCTTCCTCCTCCTACTCTGCTTGCCGATGTTCTGGCTTCTCCTCTTGGTTCCGATCTCGCGAGCTTGTCGATCTCTCCCCGCGTGCAATACCCATCTCCGCGCGGCCGAGAATCTCTACGTTGCTTGTATGCGTCTACTCTATCGCGACCAGTTGCCGGATACTCCACGCTTCTTCATGCACTTGCAGTGAAACGTTCACGTTAAACTAATACATTTATAAAAAGAAACTATTACACGGTGCTCGATGAGATTTGAAAGAATCGAAGGAAAAAGTCCGACAGTACAAACTTGGACAGTTTCAAAAATTCACATCGATGATAGCAATTTACTCTTATACCCGCGAATCACATGTTTGTAACTTGTTCGAATGACAAATTTCATCCGCGGGTACGTAATATTCTTCACAACTTGTAAACACTCATTTATTCTCGTCAAATCAATCGCGAGCTTCCTTAAAAGGAAATGGGAAAAAATACCGAAAAGACGCGGGCTGTAATCAAAGCTGAGAATTATGAACAGTTCTCAACCTCTGTAACAAAATTCAGGTTCATAAAGTAGCCGGGGTACATTTCCCTCGGGGGATCGCTAAGTATCAGTAGACAACTATCGGTATTTAATGAGCCGTATGTTTGATGCCCCGTTTTCCCGTGTTTGATTCGTGAAACGCGCGGAGAACGTTAACCGCCGCCTAAATATAACGCGTAAAATCGAGGGAAACGTTTCTTGACCGGCGATATTTTATTGTCTATTTTCTTGAATTTCGTATTCGCATACACGAATTCTTGATCGTAAACAATCGCAACAAAAATATTTGCAACATGAAATGATTTAAAAGAAAAAATCGTAGAAGTCAAATTGAGCTGTACATTGCTTGAATAAAGGATTTTTCAATTTTTCAGGAAGCTTTCTATGAAGCGCTTGCTAAAAGCCGAGGAGGAGGCTTCAATGCTCGCACAAGAAAGGCGACTGGTGATTTCAACGCAGAGTCAAGCATGCATCGCTCTTTTAGCCCAAACTCAGCGCTTACAGCCACACAATACTTATTTCAATTTAAGTACGCCTGATCCTCCTTTTATACTGCGGAAAGCGTACCGAGTAAAAGAAAATCGTGTAAAAAGATACAAATATTAATTAGCAGAACTTTAAATAAATTGTGCTTGGAACCACGTAACTTTTAAGTCGTGTAAAAAGAATACCGTATAAGAAAAAGATCAGGTGTCGTCGACTATACTTAGTATACTACATATAATATACTGTACGAAATAAATCTCATTTACATACAAAGTCTTTAAATCGGACCTTCCACCAACTGACTCGATTCCTCTATTGTTATGATCATTACGCACGCGATAGCGATCGTAAGAATTGTTTATCTCGTTACCGCGGTGCGAAATAATTACATCCGCGGAAAAACTGCTTGTCTCGGATAACAACAATCAAGCTCCGATTCATCGGGTAATAGCAAGGCGCGCGAGGCAGTAAAATAAAAATCGTATTGATCTTTACGTAATCGCGTCACGGAATAGTCGTAAAACGCGGACGATCTCACGTGTAATACGTAGTTACACGTTCGCCGGATCCTGTTTAAAGGCCCATTCGATAAAAATCCGGGATTCGTGCGAGAGCCGCGGCTTTGTTGAGCGTTGCTCGAGGAAGATCCGCGAATGTATTTCAATTAAGTGCCGAGTTCCATCATCCTCGCCGTCTCCCTCTCGCAGCCGGTTCATTTAAAACGAGACAAATGGTATATCATGGTATCACGGTTGAATGGGATAAACCAGGGGAAGGTAAGGTCGTTCGAAGTAGGAGGCGCATGATCAGCAACCAATGGAAAGAGCCGCCACCCACGAAGCTATAAAAATTAATTTATCACATGGATCGCCGCCTACGCCATTGCTCCGATCGCGGGCATCTATGTTTCGCAGCATCCCGTTAGGTAGCGTAATCTGTCGGGTGCGGCTCGACGAAACCGATAAGAATATCTCCCACAAAATTTGAATGAAAATAATTATAAACTAGTTAAGCAATTAGTATTATTAATATACTGTATCTTTTCCATTATTTTTATTTAATGAAATAATTGTAAAATTAAAAGAGAACAAAATTTCATTAAAGGGGGCACCACGATACGGTGGGAAATCTTTATAGAACTGACGTACCGATGAAGATAAGAAATAATAAATTTGGAAATACATAAAATTGATTATTTGGTCATCTGGTCAAGAATCGTGAAATAAAGATTCCAAGATTCATTTCCGTTCATTTATTAATAAGAATTATTCATTTTTACAATACATTACTGCACGTAGATTCGAAACAGATGAAGTTGATTTCAATAGCAGTTCGTTCTAGTGCTGGGCACTATCGACTAATTTAAAGTATTGACTACCTAGGAAATAATCGCAATATCGACTAATTAGTCGATAGTTTTTAGTCGGATGAAATATCGCTCTCGCGGTTATGCCTCTATATTGTGATTATAGCGTTCATATTTAAATAGCATTTTTATTTCGCTATACTTGACCAAACATGATCTAAAGTATCGATCACGCATTACGCATTTTCCAATCTAATTTATTATAGGAATGCATAATTATGACTAATAAATTAACAGAAATGCATCTCAGAAATTTTATTTCGCGATCCTTGAATAAATATAATCCAAAGCAGCGATCATGCATTACTTTGTTCGGTAAAACTACCGAAGCGGAAAACGAAAACATAACATTGTCAT
>NW_017162322.1:2343539-2345044 GCF_001652005.2 Ceratina calcarata | reverse complement strand
CAAAGCAGCGATCATGCATTACTTTGTTCGGTAAAACTACCGAAGCGGAAAACGAAAACATAATATTGTCATAAAATTAAAAATTTGCCAATTCCGAGACCGGAAAAGCGCTGTCCAATGATCTTGCGTTTCCGCTTGACTGCGTCTCGGCCCAGCGAGCCTGGAGCTCGCGCTCCGGAAGGTATTCCCTCCCCGACCGCCGAGACGGTCACATCGGCTCCCCGATATTGTTTATTTTTTTATTCTCATTGCACTTGATTGAGTGTGGGGTTTCGTTCGGTGGTCTCGCTTGTAGTTGTTGAAGTCGCTTGCACTCGCATGTGCACCCTCGTTCAATTCACATTCTCATCAGGATTCTAGTTTCGATTCCGACTTTAATTCTAATCGTGATTCCGGTTTTAATGTGGGTCTTGATTAGGATTGTGGTTTCGATCTCGAGTTTTATTATGATCGAGATACTGGTTCTGCCCTTACTTCTGGTTCGGATTTTAATTCTGATTCTGATCACGATTATGGTTTCGATTTCGAGTTTGACGTTGATGTTGACGTTGATGTTGATTTTAATTTTGATCTTGTTTTCAATTTCCATTTCGATTTTAATTTCGATCTCGATTTCGATTTTCGTTCTGAGGTTTCATAAATACATCTGCCTTTTCTGATGACAATAACTTTTCTGTTTCAGTTCGCGTGTAATCTTTTCATTGACTGTTTTAGTTCAATATGTGCAGCAATAATTTATGAAGATACAGAAGGAAGGAAGGAAGGAAGGGTGGCAGGCAGGGTGGCAGATAGGGTGGCAGATAGGGTGGCAGGCTGGGTGGCAGGCTGGGTGGCAGGCTGGGTGGCAGGCTGGGTGGCAGGCAGGAAGGATGGATGGAAGGAAGGAAGGGCGGCAGGCAGGGAGACGGGCAGGAAGGATGGAAGGAAGGAAGGGTGGTAGTCAGGAAGGCAGGCAGGAAGGATGAAAGGAAGGATGGAAGGATGGAAGGAAGAAAGGGTGGCAGGCAGGAAGGCAGGCAGGCGGGCAGGAAGGATGGAAGGAAGGAAGGAAGGAAAGAAGGGTGGCAGGCAGGAAGGAAGGCAGGAGGGCATAAGACAATTTCTTCGGTCGTACAGGCATGTAGGAAGTTATCAACGAGTGCATAGTGAGATAATTTTAAAAAGTGACACATTCCAGGCATGCGGAGTTCCGTGTCCTAGTACGAGTTGTGCCTCCCTTAAATTCCACTCTATAGCGAAGTTAATTTAACTTCATCCGTCTCTCGTATCGATCAATTAATTTTGCTCGCGTTTTAGTATACCCGCGCCGCGAATAGTAGTTTCCCAACCAGATTTTGCTTGGGTACCGGGGGGAGAAAAGAGTGTGATCCTGTATCTTGGATGGCCTGCCTCGTAAGTCGAGGAGCTGTTTCTGTTCCATTCCCATGCGCAGTGCGTAAGCTCCGTGAGACGGATTGGTCGTGGTCAGAGCACTCTCCGCAGAGGTATGGTCATCCTTGTGCAGG
>NW_017162322.1:2341960-2342923 GCF_001652005.2 Ceratina calcarata | reverse complement strand
TCCTGCTTGGCTCGAACTCTGGCTACTCAAGTAAAATTTGGCCTCTTTTGCTTAGTTTTGTTTCAAATTTTAATCAATTGTTAGAGTCAATAGTTAGAGTCAATAGTTAGAGTCAATAGTTCGTAATCGTATCAAATCTCCTCCCATATTAACTTCGTACTATAGAGTGGTAATTTACAAGGGGAGGCAGGAGGATGGCAGGAGGATGGCAGGAGGATGGCAGGAAGGATGATAGGAAGGAAGGAAGGGTGGCGGGCAGGAAGGAAAGTTGACGGGCAGGAGGGAAGGCATGAACGAGATCATCGTCATATATTTTCAAAAATTACAAGACACGAGGGAGGAGACCGAAGAGAGAAGAGCGAAAAGAGAAGATCAAAGAGAGAAGATCGAAGAGGGAAGATCGAAGAAATGCGTCTTGCGTCTTGCGTCTTGCGTCTTGCGTCTTGCGTCTTGCGTCTTGCGTTAGTTTGTAAAAGAGAAGAGCGAAGAGAGAAGAGCGAAGAGAGAAGATCGAAGAGAGAAGATCGAAGAAATGCGTCTTGCATCTTGCATCCTGCGTCTTGCGTCTTGCGTCTTGCGTTAGTTTGTAAGGTATGTGTATGCGTGTGCGGTGTGTGGGGCAGTGGGTATTGTCCACTGCCCCGGGTCTCTAACGTAGTCACCTCCACGCGGTGAGACCTGGGTTGGAAGCGTTTGCAAAGTCTTTGCAAACGCTACCAAGCGAAGAACTACGATTTATTTTAAGAATCTCTCTATCTCAAATTGTATAATATTGTAAAGTATGTTGGTCTATCAATACAACGTAATGAACGTTACGACGAAATAAAGAAAATAACTCGATTGAGTTTTGATAAATAAATTAATGAAAATGAATCTTTGCATTTTTATTTCACAATTCTTCCTTATTCCATTAATCTTACTTAGTAGCTACTTGAAATTAATATTCGAGTCGGATTGCTATTG
>NW_017162322.1:2329466-2341366 GCF_001652005.2 Ceratina calcarata | reverse complement strand
AATCTAATTTATTATAGGAATGCATAATTATGACTAATAAATTAATAGAAATGCATCTCAGAAATTTTATTTCGCGATCCTTGAATAAATATAATCCAAAGCAGCGATCATGGTATTTATACTTTGAACTTGGACCGTCGAGCTATATTAGTTACGATTTACGTATATATAAAAACACTTTACCGAAGAAATATAAAGCACTTTTTATGACTATTCACGATTTCTGTAAATAATTTTTATTGTTCGATATGAAATGATACTTTAACAATATCTTATAATCTTGAATGACGTGATCATAATCCAGTTTTAAGCTTGGTGGGTGACGTCGATTTCTTTAAAATTTTAAATCAAGCTCGATCGAACGGCGGTAGGTATCGATCGATCGTTAGAACGCGATCGTAATCAGGAACAACTTCAGGACGGTGTCCTGTGCAAGAAATGGCGGATTGTTTTTGCACGGGGGAGTTGTAAAAATTGCAGCGTGAGACATGTGGGTGTTGTGACGATTCGCGAGCAAGTAGTCAATTAAACATTTGATTCGGCATGAGTGACCACTATTGGGAATCCTTGGCCGAAGTGTACATCGCGAAACAAGCTGAGACTTCAGATCCTGATAATTACATTTATTGTCTTTGCAGCAGAGTATTTATTCGGTAAACAGATCGGCGAGAACATGAGTCACTTATACTAGCAAACATTGCGATTTCGTTTCTACGTTCTATATCCATGGCATACCTTTTTATAATTATTTTTGATCGTTGAGAATGTTCCACGTTTATCGATCAGTGGTGTGACACATGACCTAACCTTGACACCCACTCGAATGAGCTAGGTCAAATACTCTTTTTTTATGCCAAAAGTTATCTCCTTTGTTCAATGCGTTTCGTGTAGGGACAGAAATTATTTTTTATACCTGGCAATGATTTATAAAGATGACTGGGAGTTTTGAGTTACTTCATTCCTTTGTATGATTTTGCGTAATGTCATCGTAAATAAACAATGCACACCACGTGGGAATTAGCGGAAATTAGAAATAACAAATTTTACTACATTATATATGTTAGCTATCATTTTACTTGATGTATAGTACAAGAGTAACATCGTGAATGATGTTTATATTTCTTGAATTATTTTCATCTCTAGGAATCCAGAGGTGTACACAGTTCTTCCTCCAGAGGATGCAAGCGAAGATGAAGATGTCGAAGGAGATTGCGTCGGAGAAATGTTAGACCTCCATAGAAGATCTATCATAGAATCACAGTCCATTGAGAAACACGATGTAAGAACGTTTTTCTCCATTCCTTTTTTCTACTAAAATATTTAATTATTTTCAGTTAATCTGGTAACATGGTATATGTATTAGACACTTGTATTGAATAGCATTTGAACAAGAGCATATTTTTCCTTCCTTGAAATTAGGAAGAACCGGTGAGCTGTTACTGCAGTGCATCACACACAGACAACAATTATTCCACAGATGAACATGACTCTGTTCGTGATTCGGCTCATCGTCCCGTCGCGCATTCCCTCACGCAAAAGTTTGGTCTGCACCAATCCGATTCCGGTGCAGACTTGTCTGAATACCATGATCAACAAGAAGCTAAAAGCATACAAAATCTGCTGGCATCTTACGGAAAGACTTTCCATAGTACAGATGCTGAATTGGAAAGTGAGAAAGTGAACATACAGGCCCAGCATCAAGAAGAAGAGAAAGACTTAGGATTTGAATGTAAAACAATAGATATTCACCCGTCAGATCATCTTGCAAATAACATTGACGCTATAAATTACGATCCATCCATTTGTAATGAAAAGAAATTTTATCTAGAGAATCCGGTGTGTACTGTAAAGGAAACGGATTTGGAGATCCATAACATATTTAAGAATGTTTCTCTGAACGATACGCGAACGTATAACAAAGACATTAGGTATAACAATAGCTCTGATAATTATCCATATTATTCTATCTATTCCAAAACTAAAAGTGTAATGGATATAGCATGGGATAAGTATTGGTCTGAGAACGGTGAACGTATAATATGGACGTCTTGGATCGAGAAGTACGCGGATTATATAAATCCGGAATATTTCCAACACAATTCTTACTTAATAAACGACAAGAGATTGAAAATGAGGGAAACCATCGAGAAATTCTCAGAGCAGAACACGTGTTTTCCTAGTCAAGCGCACAGAAATTGCGAACTTGATCGCTCAAATTTTGAAGGGATATTTAGCAAAAATAATAGCACTGGTAATAACGATTTGAAGATTAAAGACATGAGTAGCATTAATTTTTCGTTCGACGATATAAGCAGGCCAGAGGTGAACGACAAAGACGCGGAAGAGAATAGAAAAAGACTGACGAGTTTCGAGGTCTCGCCAGAAACTGGAGATGGTTGGAACCCACTGAGTCCGTTCAGTATGGAGGAGAGTTACAACCAACAATCCAATGCAGAAGATGAGAGACTTTTAACGAGGTGTGATTCTGTTAACGAGTCTATAGCAAAGACGAACGCGACATCAGATTCTATGACGAACGTCACGAAAATGACACTCTCTAGTTCTAGTTGCGACTCCATTTCGACTCATTCATCTAGTCTCATCAGTTCTGTAACGAGTTCCATTGAAAGCAATATAACAAATAGCAGTTCTGATCAAGACAATGATCAAGAATATGTAACAGAAGATAATGATAAGTATTGGCAGCATTTATGGAAGGACAACTTCCAGATAGAGTACCAGAGCCACTATAAACTGTTTATAGACGAATACAAAAAGGAGCAGTTTGAGATTAGCAGTCGAGAATATAGTCAGAAACGTAATGAAAGAGATAGGAAACAAGATGAAAGCGATGAGAGCATAGACAAACACTTTATTATTCACGTGAGACCAGATAATAGAACTTATAATTCTGAAAATAGAACCACGTCTAAGAAAAGTTTGTCTCATAATAAGGACGAGAAGATAAAGAAACGACTAATCATGGAATCAGTAGGCGTGCTCATCCAAAATTTAACCATGAAATCAGAAGACAGTGAGCCTACAGATAAAAATGAGAAGTCCAACGAAATGAAATCACAAAAGAGTGAACAAAATGATCAGGCTGTAATTAAACAAAATGAAAATAATATGATAGTTTCTAATGAAACTGGTGGCAATAATACTATCCAACGAAAGTACTCTGATGATGGAGATGGAGATAAACCTAATGAGGATAAACCTGTAACATTAAAGCGGAGGTGGGGCATAATTTATTATCTATTTATTTAAAAAAGTGCATTCGAGTAACATTTATCTACTTTTTACTTTAGCCATGAAGCTGATTATGACGACGCGGAGGAGGGTCTAGAATCGGTGAAAAAAGCGTTTTCACTGATGGGTTATACTTTCAACGAAAATAACAAGCAATCGAATTTGCAAGGAGAAGTCGTATACAGGAAAAAGAATATTAGGTTACAAAATAGGCATTTAAAAATGAAATGCTATAGATCTAAGCCAGTAAATAAACATATGTATTTCGATGATAACGGAGTGGAAATTACTAATACTATAGACAAAGTAAGTCAAATTCTTTGTCGTACGAAGCATGAAAACATTTAATGCATTATTTTCATCTTTCATTTTATTTTTTATAGGTGAAGCATTATCTATCTTATTGTCCTCCTCTATCATCGACAGAAACAAAGTTACAACCCTCTGAAAAAGGTTCCTACACAGCACAATTTACATCAAGTTCTGATGATGAATGTGACCCTAGCATTAAGACAAAGTTGCAAACGAAACGATTTGTATTTAGTAAGGCAACCATAAGTCCAGTAGAATCAGGAACAGAGAAAGAACAATTTGATAATGCTTTGAACATATTCAATAATCAGGATGATGTTTTCCGTAATATTGAAAATGATGATATGTATCTTGAACAAGATGGGACGAGTGACTCTACGAAATTCATGTCGGAGGGGCAGCTTCCGGAACAAGTCAACGAGAGTTTCGTTGCATTAAATACTAACATGGATATAGATGAAAACAACAGTAACAACGAAATGCAAAGTATGAAATTATCAGACGAGGATACCGTGAAGAAAACACAAAAGAAGAAACGAAAGAAGCAGTCTAAAAGAAACATAAACTTTCCAGTAGAAATAGACAATGACAAGACTTTAATGAAATACTGGTTGAAGAGATACCGTCTCTTCAGCAAGTTCGATGAAGGCATTAAATTAGATCGGGGTATGTCATTCAGTAAATCACTCATGGAAAATGTTGTAATGTTTTATAAATATTTAGTTTATTATTAATTTTAGTTAGTATTATAATAAAGTATTTCTTATAGAGAGTTGGTTTTCTGTAACGCCAGAAAAGATTGCCGAGCACATAGCCGAAAGATGCAAATGTGATACCATAATCGATGCGTTCTGTGGCGCAGGAGGAAACGCTATTCAATTCGCTTTTACATGTGAGAGAGGTATGTTCCCTCGCGTATTAAAATCGTATGTTCCGCTAATAAACATCGCAATTTTTTGTTTGTTTTTGCAGTACTCGCGATAGATATAGATCCATCTAAGATCGAAATTGCACGAAACAATGCACGCGTCTATGGTGTTAACGATAGAATAGAATTCATCGTCGGAGATTTCTTTAAACTCGCACCAAAGTTAGTTGCGGATGTTGTGTTTCTAAGTCCCCCGTGGGGCGGACCCGGATACGCCAAGAATGAAACTTTTGATCTCAGTAACATTATGCGTCCAATCGGAGGAGTGGATTTATTTAATATAGCAAGAAAAATCACAGATCATGTGGCCTACTTTCTACCTAGAAATGTAGATACTATGCAGGTAAATTTGTATAATTATAAAAACATTGGAAAAAGCTTCCATTGCACCGTAAATTGACCTTTTTATCCATATATACAAATTTACAGCTTGCCATGTTAGCCGGGGTAGGTGGTGGTGTAGAAGTGGAACAAAACTTCCTTGACAGAAAGTTAATAGCTTTAACGGCGTATTATGGCGAACTGCCCAGGGACTGTTAGTTGTGATATGATGGGTAATTTATGAGACGATCTGTATCAGCTGCTTAAAAAAGGGAAACTTCTCACGTTTCATGAATTATTAGCTGTAAATAATAACTCGTATCAATTTGCTTAAGTTGCTCTAAATAGAAGCAGTATTTCTTATTTCATTTCATATGTTCTTTTATGCAATCCAGAGGAAAAGACAATTCGCTTAGTGCTATATTTTTTAATCATTGTAACCAATCCTATTTAAAAGTCATACGTCTGTATATGTCCACCAGTCACCATTCTCATAAGTTTCGCACTTAAGCAAATTGATACCGGGATTTCAATTCATGGAGACATACTTGTGAAATTGAACAATTAATACGTGAACACTTAAAAAAAAAAGTCTTAAATTCATTCTTCCATAGGGATAAGTGTTATTTTACCTGATGGCTAATTAAGTCGAGAACACTGGAGTATTTTTTTTCGTTAGTCCATCATGTAAAATATTATTTTAATGGTACTGCGAGCCATACGAGACATTGCAATCTATATTTTACAACGGTTTCCAGATTATTATTTTACAATTTTTATGTACACTTCTACTAATTTCCTATCAATTATAAATAAATACATTAAAAAAATCTTAAATCTGTCTTAGCGTAAATTACTTCCATAAGAAAAGTTAAAATAAAAAATCTCGAAGCTCCTTTCCTTCAACTATAAAATCTTATTTTAGGACGAGATAAAGCTCTTTTGAACAAGTGTGAACATAGAATCGTCAATGCAATCAATTCATTGAATAATCTACATACACTTCCTTTAAAACAATATAAAAAATTTTCCAAATATAACATTTGAATAGTTAAATTTATCCAAAATCTACAATTGGCAAATCGACAATCCCCAAAATAATATCACAATTATGATTGGAAAGAGTTAAAATGTTAATCCTACATTTTTTTGTAAAAAAAAATTGATTCATATCCTCTAAGTAACGTGTGACTAGCATTTTTTTTTCATTCGCCTTTAAAGTATGTATAAATTTCTCTCTGATTGTATGTTTTTGTTTCCTTTAATGTACAGAAATATTTTTTTCAATAACTGAATCTTCCAAGTTTTCACGTATCAACGCTAATTGTTGCATTCGATTCTTCGGGTTCCGCAGGTATGGTTATACCCCCAGTGTCTATGCTTTCTTCTTCCTCTCTTGGAATCTTTAAAAAGCAATGCATAGTTTCATCATCTTCTTGTTCGATCGTTGAATTGTTTTTCGTTCCACTTTCTTCTCTCGTTGGCAGTGAACCCTCAAGATGTTTCGATGGTATTTGTATAGTAATTGTTTGTGATGTACCATCCGCAGATGTTGAGGAAGACATTAAATTCGCTTCTAATGTATCTCCCACTTTCGAGAACGCGCCCAAACAACTATAAATCAATTGTGCCGCTGCTATGTTTCCCGGAAAAACTTCGACATTTTCACTATCTATACAAAATAAATAAAGCTAAATAAGAATTTGTACTTATAAACAGTTCAAGAGTTAAAAGTCATTGAAACTTACCCTTTTTTTGCAAGTTCGTTTTAATCAAACCCTTTTCATGGTCTCTTACATGTTGTATGTAACTTTCATTTTTAACTGTCTTGAACGGACACAGATCACATGTAAATAAACCAGACAGCAATGGATGTCTAGATTTTAGATGATTTTTGTAACTACTACTTTGTATCGCGGTATAAGGACAATGAGGACATTTGTAAGGCCTAAATCCTGTAAATGTTATATATGTAGTTGATGTTATATGTGATATATATTTTATTCATGCATACCTGTATGCTGCATGATATGACGTCGCAATGTATTATGATCTCCGGTTTTGTATTCACAGAGTTCGCAGCTAAAAGGTTTATCACCGGTATGCTGCCGTAAATGCATCTGCAACATTGCTTTTCTGGCGCTAGAATGTCCGCAGACATTACAAACGTACGGACGCAATTTCGAATGCACCGCTTGAATGTGACTCTTCAAACATTTGGAGTTCGCATACGTCTTCCCGCACATATCACATTTCTTTGAAGTGTACCATCGCGTTACTTCCAACGTTTTACGATCCAAATGCATAACTCTATGATTGCGCAGTTGACTTGCTTGTTTGAAACATTTGCCGCATTCCGGGCATTCGTATTCTCGCGTCTCACTGTGCACTCGCATGTGAGTCAACAACTTCACCATTGTTGCACTCTTATACGCCTTACATATTTTACAAGTAAATAAACCTATGTCTAAAAAGATACTTGTCAGATGTACTTCCCAATGTTTTATTATTCAAATACTATGAAATACTAACCAATTTGATGTTTTTTCCATAAGTGTAAGCTGCACTGCCTCCATTTAGTAAATTTCATGTCACGGCAAACGCTACACTTAAATGCTGTCCCATTCTGTGAGTCCGTGTGACAAAGTGCATGCTGCTGCATCGTCTCGTCGGATGAAAATTTATAGGGACATCCTCTATATGAACACCTAATAAAACACAGTCAATGACGATTATGCATTCCTGAAGAGTTCCATGATAATGGTATACATACTTTATGTTTCTTTCCATTAATTCGATCATTTTTTTATTGAGCATATATTCAGAATTAATAGGTTTTTGAATCTTAACTTGACGTTTGATATCAGTACTTTCAACATTCTGTCCTATGCACTCCAGCAACCCAGAATCTTTTGAATCATCAGTTATATTCTCTTTGCCACCTTTATTAGCTCCTGTATCTGTTAATTGATGATCCTGAAACAGCAATCATTAATGTAATACCTGTATTTGCATGTTGAACTTTAAAAAGACTGAATATGTACATTTATCATATGTTCTTTACAATCTTCTATAGAAGGAAAACAATTAGAACATTCTCCACACATGTACAATAGTTTTACTTCATCTACAGTCTTACATTCCTCTTTTATCTGCAACATAGAAACACTGTATTATATACAATCAATACGTACAGTTAAAACAAGGAATATTGAAACTCACTTCTATATCCATTTTTGGATTCACATGCATTTTCTGAAAGTGCTGCAACAACTGAGTTTTATCTTGTGTAGTGTAAGTACATATTTTACACTTGAACGCTGTTACAACTTCCACAAAATCGTTAGCATTCACATTATTCTTCTCCACGATAAAATTTTTTTCATTTTGGCCAGAAACAATTTCGTATTCCCCCTGAGAATGTTCATCGATGTTTCCAATTACTAATTCCTCATTCGTGATATATTGCAACTCGCAATTATCATCTTCTTTAGAGAGTAACACTGCTTTTTCTTGTGATTCATTCTGATTTATCACCTGGTTAAGATCTAATTCTTGCAATTCTCCATTTTGAAATGCATAAACTTGACCATCTAAGCAAACCAAAGAGATTGATTCATCCTCTTTCTCAACTTGTGGTTCGTCTATAATATTAACTGCATTCTGTTCTTGATTTGTTGTTGCACTTTTCGTTACATGTAGAGGTGAATCTGATATAGTTTGGAAAATGTATCTAGTGCCATTTATTTCATAACTTAAGTATGAAGAATCCTCGACACCTGCTTCTTCATTCATGATGATAGTGTTTAACTAAATTATATCATTAAATGTGCTTGATGTTCAAATTAATAGTAACATTTTGCCTGTGACAGAAATATGTAAATAAATGATAATATTACTGTAAGATAATGCACATTATTTGTAATCTATTTAGCAACATTATTTACTACTTCAACTTCACTTACACAATGCTTTACACTTTTAGTAAAAGTATTTCATAAAAGTCGTGGTCTAAACATAGCTATTATTGTACTTAAAGAATACAGAATAAATAAATTATTTACAATACATTCTAAAGTGTCGATATTAACACCTTCCGTGCGGATGATGGCATATGACATCGCGTAGTTCCATCGCTCCATCTGCGCGAAAGACTATTGTTGACGACGTGAAATAAGGTACAAACGGTGCAAAAGCCAGAATCGAAAATCTTTTTCGATCTCAAGAACTTTATAGGAACTTCACGCCTTTAATAATTACACATGTATTGGTGACTTACTATATATAGGTACTATGCATCTGTGTAAATCCATGTATACCAGAAATAGAGAGGGGGACTTTATTTTCTTATGAAATGAATATGTACATAATTAAATTAGAAATAACAAATATCAGGAATTTGAAATACATAATGGTGAAATGAGTGTTACACATTTTATTATTTTACTGAATGTACATTGGGAGTTCTTTCAGCATTTTGTCTAGCAATTTCAGGGAAAAATTGTGAATTGTATTTTTGTTTAATAGTAGGTTTAGGAGGAGTTTCGGAAACTACTGCTGGAACTGGTTCCCCTCTTAATTTAGCCAACAATGCTTCCGTTCTTAATTTCTCACTCTGTTCTCTTAACAATCGCTCTGCTCGCAATTTCTGAATATCCATAGTTCGTGTTTCTGTTGCTTCTTTTTCATTAATCTTATATTTTTCTTTCTTATGCTTTTTTGATTTCTTATGTTTGTGTCTTTTAACAGATTTTCTATGATCGGAATCACTGTCATCTGAATTCTCCCTCTTTCGTTTGACTGCAGTTTCTGACTTAATTTTTAATGATTTTTCACTGGTACTACTTCCCATAATGCTTAAATACTTTTTGATATCATGAATAGGATCGGCAAGTGCCTTTTTCTTAACTTGTACTTCTATATCCTTTTCTGTATCCCTTAATCTTTCTGGTAATTCCTCATACCAGTTCTTTTTACCTGTGGCCTCATTGGTATCTTGTCCAAGGTATGTAAGATATCCTATCTGTTTTTCATATTTTTCTTTCTCTTCTTTCTTCTCCTTTTCATGTTCTGCATTAGGTCTGTGGTGGTCAAGTTTTCCTTCTTCAAGTTCAGCAAAGAAATTGACATGATCCCATGTAGATGAGGATGATACATTTGTTTCGTTATCCTCTGTCTTTGTTCTTCCATCGTATTTTGATCTCGCTTTGTCTCTCAAATAATTGATCCTAGCTTCAGTCTCCTAAATACATAAAATATATCATTAAATATGTTATTACTTTTATGAATCTTTCATTCTCCATATACTTACAGCTTTTTCAATTCGTTCTTTCTTAATTTTTTCCTCTTCCGCAGCTTTCGCTTCATCTCGTCGGACGCGAGCAATATTTTCCTTAGTACGAACATGCCACCTGAAAGAAACACAATTTATATCATTTTCGAAGTTTCCATTTAATGTAATTACATAAAAATTTGTTTTATCCGCACCTTTTCTTTGGTAAAATATTCATGTTTTACGAAACAGGATTGTTCTCTATACAGAAACCAAACCGCACACCTTTATAACAGTCTTCCTTTCTTTCAACTTAATAACAAATATCTTGGTAAACTCGTCGTTTTAATCATTATTTGATGCTAGAATTTATGATCATTTTGACAAGTTTAGTTAGGCTATTCTTTCGTATTAATACCTAGCAACCATTTGTGACACAAGTGCATATGTGAGTGTATAGGACTATAGGACGTAGAATAGAACGAGAAAGTTTCGATTTCGAACGTTCAAGCGTGGTACGTCGTACGCAACCAGCAGAGTTCAAAGTTTTTTGCCCCGGCATCATATTTTTTAATACGTAAGTACATACATTTTATTTCATGTGAAAAATTGTAATACAGTAATGTGAAATGAAAAATAGTATTTCTTATATTCTGAATGTTTAAGTATATATTTGGATTTAACCCCTACATTGTATATGCGTGAATATTTTTTGCAGAAAACAAAAAAAGAAAATTATATACAATGGCTGCAACAATGCCAATAAATCCCAAACCATTTCTAAATGGTTTAACTGGAAAACCTGTTATGGTAAAGTTAAAATGGGGCCATGAGTATAAGGGTTATCTTGTCTCTGTCGATGGATACATGAATCTACAGCTAGCTAACACAGAAGAACATATAGATGGAAATTGTACTGGCAATCTTGGCGAAGTTTTAATTAGGTGTAACAATGTAATGTACATAAGGGGTGTGGAGGAAGAGGACGAGGAAGGAGAAATGAAAGACTAAGTTACATACTATTTAACACTTAGGATATCTTTTACTTTTAAGTACAAATAAAGTAATTGAAAATGATAATAAAGTAATGTTTTCTATAATTGTGAAAATTTATTCTCTAAGTAGTACAAATCATAATAACTTATCAGCATTTTATAGGTTTAACGTTAAATACTTGTTTCTTTGACCTTCAAAATTTCATTTTGAACTGTTTGTAATATATTTAGGTCTCGATTTAAATATGAGTTTCTTTTTTACAATTGCCTTAACAACATATTCTGTATTTGTCTCAGAATTATTTTCCATACTACTGTCCTTATTGCTCTTTTTTATTAATACTGCAAATGGTTTTGGAAGCAGAGCTTCCTTTCCATGCAATAAATGTGCGCCGACTATAAATACAGGAGCACCAGATTTTGTGAAATGTAAATCTCCAATATATTTATTTGTATTATCTCCGGAGGTAAATTTTAAATCGCCCTGTAGTTCAATAATTACCCATTCTTCCAGCTCACCAACCCTGTGAAATAATTGAGATTCCATATTAGTGACGCCCTGTAAATTAAATTTATTACTCTTTTTTTAAGAATATAAACAGTACCTTTTTATGCGTATAATCATTCTGAGTTTTGGCGGGTAAACGAGACAAAGCTGATCGGAATATGTATAAATCAAAACTAGAAGACATGCGCTAATGACATCAGATAGCGATGCACGTGACCGCAATCCTGTACATGCCCGTGCATAATGGCCGGTATTCAGAGTCATTGCTTATTCTTAAGATTGTCTTAAGCATTTGCTTAAGCACCTGTTCCC
>NW_017162322.1:2291061-2329205 GCF_001652005.2 Ceratina calcarata | reverse complement strand
GCGGCGGTGGCGGTAAACTATTTGTTGCGTGAAAACGATCCTTAAAGGTACTTGAACTGGCAATCGTATCGTAGTCATTGGTCACCACTGGCCACTGCCAGCGCTACCAGCAGTGCCAGCACTGCCAGCTGCTATGCTTATCTCTTTTTGTCGTAAATGGTCGTAAACGTAAACGTAAGAGACAAATGTTCAATTAAATGATCGGGTCGTGTTCAATTTACTTGCATATAACTGATGCATTTATTATGTTTTTCATATGGTAGTGTTTCGTATGAATATTAAGTAATAGGCACATGTCGGAATTAATTATTTTCTAATTGTGTTATACGTTTTATCATCCATGAAAAAACGGGACAAACCTCCGTCGGAGGATCGAGGACAACTAGTATAGTATGGTGGATCTTTAGCTTAGAAAATAGATATTTACAAACGATAGGATCTGAATTTTGGCAAAGGAAAATATGGCCAGTCCACGTACTCGGAGAATTTTAAGTGAACTCAAGCCCAGAGATGAGAATAATGTAATGTACTTATTTACATTTCTCAATAGCCCACCCATATGTTAATTGTACCTTGTTATTTTATAGAGATGTTTCGAATGTGGTACTCATAATCCTCAATGGGTTTCTGTCACATATGGTATATGGATCTGTCTTGAATGTTCTGGCAAGCATAGAGGACTTGGCGTTCATTTATCATTCGTCAGATCCATTTCTATGGACAAATGGAAAGATTCAGAATTAGAGAAAATGAGAGTTGGTGGAAATAAGAAAGCACGTGAATTTTTAGAGTCACAGCCAGATTGGGACGACAGTATGTCAATAACACAAAAATATAACACTAAAGCAGCAGCATTATATAGAGATAAGGTAAATTATAGTAATACTTAAACTGCATTAAAAAAACGTAGATTTAATTGTGCAATGTAATTTGTTTGAAATACATTAGATTGCAACATTAGCTCGTGGAGAAAACTGGAGCCCAACTACGTCCATGGCAAAGGATTTTCAATCCTCTGAAAATCAGCAGAATTTTTCCTCGTACCAAGGTGATGTGTCAAACTCTTATCAAAATTTTAACGTAAACAGTTGCAAATCCCAAACAGAGGCTTTCTTTGCAAGGAAACAAAATGAGAATGCTAATCGTCCAGAGTAAGTGATTTTTACGCTAATATTTAAGATTCAATATGTCATATGATGTACTGACTTGAGATTATTTTTACAGGAATATTCCACCCAGCCAAGGAGGTAAATATGGTGGATTTGGTTATCAAATGGAGGCACCACCCAGAAGTTCTTCGCAAGAATTTTTTGACTCTGCAGTATCTTCTCTAGCAAGTGTAAGATAATTATAATTGTTCTTAATTAATATAAAAAGTATGTAAATAACATCGCATTAGTTAATATTGAATCTTTTAGGGTTGGTCAATACTTTCTTCCTCAGCATCAAAAATAGCAAGTAAGGCTACAGAAAACGCTATCAGAACTGGAGAGCTGGCTATGCAAAAGGTACACGCTAGATGCCAATTACAACATTCATTTCACTGAAAAATGAGTTATTAGATTATCATTTGACATTCAATATTAACTGGTTGTGTTTCATTTCTGTTTTTATGCTTAGTAAAATTGTATTTTGCCTTTTATTTTTCGTTTTATTTTATTTCATTTATATCAGGTACGCGATGGTACTCTTTGGGAAGAAGTTGGAGCTCAAGCTAATAATATAGCTTCCAAGGTAGATAATTGCATATTAGCAATATTTTTATCGTTAATATCACATATTCATCGCATTTGCGTTTGTTTCTATAAATATATTTTCTTGAACTCTCGAATCACTGAATCAGCGTTTATTATTTAAAAATAGGTTGGAGACTTAGGCAGAAGAGGATGGGGTGATATCGGAGGAACGAATTCAATTGAACAGAATCAATATAATACAAGGGAACATTATCAAAGTTCTTCTACTGCTTATCAAAATAGCGATCCAGTTCAATACCATTCCACTGAAAAAACGTCTTTAATGAAAACGTCACAATCTAAGTAAGTAAAAATAATTCATACATTGCTTCTATAATTTCTTTCTGTCCATACTTTTTTAGAACCAATGCATCGACTGCGAATTGCGAATGGGATTGGGGGAGTGACACGAAACAAAATAATGACACAACAAATTCTAAACCGATGCAAAGAAAATTGAGGGACAAGCCTAAAGAGGAAGCGTTAATTAACTTTGATACGGATAACCACTCGTCGAATTGGAATTCAAAACTTGAAGATGATGCTTGGGAAATATTAAACAATTAATTATTGTTTAATAATTAGGAGAATTTTATCAAAGTTCGAAATCCTCAAACATCATGTTGTACATCGTGTAGATTTTGAACTCGATTGAAATAATATAACAGCAATTACGTATTATTAAAGTCAATTTATTTTTATTTTGTCGTATTCTTTTAAATGTGAAAGATATATGTAGATAAACATTATGGAAAACGTAATCATATAATACGCAAATGCGTATACATCATACGCTTTAGAGGGCGTAAATAAATGTTGCGTGTTGCAAACTGATGTGCTCGAAATTTTGATTTACGATTTATATATCTCTATATATACATATATATATATTCCACGTATAGGTATATTAAAATGAATGATATTATCCATTTACGAACTGCCTACTACATTCTGATCAGTTTGTATTTACTGTATTATTATTCCATAAATATATTGTTGAAGATAAGGATATTAGATAATTCATACAAAGAAAATAAAAATAATTCTTTTATCTTATGGGTATCACATAGGTTTTACTTACAATTATATCGAAACTTATATTTTAATGTAGCATATTCTTTGGAATAAATATTTATCTTATTACATTGTATGTAAAACAAAGTGAAATTTTCAATATACAATATTTTTGATAGTAAATTTGTGCCTTGCAGAAAATAAATCCAATTACTTTGTCATTTATGCTTACATATTTGGATTATGAATAAACACAGTAGTCCTATAGTAACATAGGTGATAAACAGCAGTCAAATTTTGTTTATCACAACTGTCATACTGAATCATATAAAAGATTATAAGGAATGTTCGCTCTTTCCTGGATATACTCTTCTTATTTTCTTTGCACTGCTAATTTTACTAACATATTGCAGGAGCTCTCCTTGGCACTTTGGCCATATCTTTTGTTGTACTTTAACCATTAATAAAAGTAAAAAATTCCTATCTTTTTGTGACAAGTCAAATAATGATGGCTCTTCATAACAGCAGCGATAAAGGAAATTGTATATTGCTCTGTAATCACAATACATAATTCACTTTATATACTACCCAAGAAGTATAAATCTAAAGATTACAGAATAAACCATGTACCTGATGTCGTGACCCTCTAATTCAGAGGGTGGTGGATGTTCTTCAAACAATGATATAAACAACAATGCTTCTGGTATCATGCTATCTCCAGGTTGATATAATTTCAACCATTTGTCCAAGCACTGATTATTTTCTAAATTAGCAGCGATTTTGGAATATTCAAGTATTTTCGATTTTATTTCCCTCGGAGGAATCCTTGGTAGCATCTTCGATATAGCTTGAATATTTTCAGATCCATATTTCTCCAGAGCTTCTAACAATACTTCTTTATCATTTTTGCTCCAGTTTATTTTCGATTTCGATTCATCCTTGCTGCTTGTTGCTTCGATATCAGGAGTTTTCTGTTTTTGAGAACTCAATGTAGTTTTTCTTTTTTTGGTACCCTTCATTTTTCTATTTGCTTGATAATAGATATCTTCTTACAGACTTATCTTCAGTCCAAATGCTTTTCTGAAATACCGGTTACGTTAGAAACGAAAGAACTAAACACTTGGTATGTCTCCTATGTAGTTAAGGCTCAGATTATAGATTAAACTTTTGTCTTTTCTTTTATAGTCACGTTATGCAAATACATATTTATTTTAGTTAAATTTCGTTGTATTCTCGATCGTGACATTACCCGATCTAAGGTAACGTTACATTTAATTGAGGTTAGACAATGACAATGACGTATAGTCCGACACTGCATATATCAGAATTTTCAAATGTATTCATTGTTAATACTGTGATCAAATTAAAAATATATCCGTGTAGATGAAAGGTACTATTTAATTCGTGAATTTACATGAATTTTTAATACAATCCATTTTATTTACAATAGTGCTTGAGAAAGTATCAATGTACATCTAAACTTATGAACAAAGATCGACTTATCTAATTTATTTTACTTTTTACAATATAAGCTTCCAAAAGTTTATCCAAATCTCGCCGAATCCTATCTTGATGTAATTTCTATAGAATACAGTATGGTTGATAAAAAAAGATAATTAGGAAAAGTCAATCTCTTACTGTTAGCCAATACTTAAATTATGCATATATATGTATAACGACAGTGTAAAACTAAATGATGTATAATATACATAGTAAGTTTAAATGATATATATGTACATTTAACTATTCTTATGTAACATGGTTTAATGTGAAAGATACTTTTTCTTCAACAAACATATAAATATGGATCTCCGATTGTTACTGGAAGTATGAACACTATGTTATATATATCTTTCACGTTAGAAAAAAAATAGTAACAATATTTGTATCACCAATATCGAAAAACTTTTTCGTCAATATTTGTAGAGATCGAAATTCTGAGATGAACGACCACGCTTTCTAAGTGTCGCTATTCTGCTAGTCATTGACCTAGTCGTACGAAGTTTCTTTTGGATATTTGATATAGGTATTGCATTAGTTTGTGACGCTGCGTGTTTCTGTAAGTGCTGTACAAATCTTATTCTAGAACTTATGTGTTTTTTACATATTTGACATCTACGTATTTGTTTCTCTGCAACATAAAAATGACATTGAATTAATTCCATTTGAACTGTCCATTCGTTTTCACTACAGTTGAAAATCGGTCAATACGATCAGCTTACCAGATTTTTTTATTGCGTGTTGTAAACAATGTGCTCTTAATAAGGCAACGCTGGGTAACCATCTACCACAGTCTGAACACCATAATTTCTTTTTTTCCAACGTACAAGATGATCGCTGACTTCTTTTTCTTTTAACTTTCCTGACCATAGTTGATTGCTTTTTAACAGGTGGCCGTTCCACTGACGACTTACTATCTTCACCTTTCTTCATTAGATGTATAAAACGTACGTGGCGCGCTAATGCTAACGCTACGTCGAATTTTTCTTCACATATTTTGCAAGAAAACATCTTTTTAACAACTTCTTCCTCCTGTCCCTCCTCTTCCATTTCGTCTTCGCCTTTCTGTTCATTGAACCGGTTCGTACTCGACGATGACTTTGAACAAACTCGTAAATGAGTTTCTAGAGCTCTCTGTTGCCTGAAGTTCCTCGTGCAATGCTGACATTGCAACATAACTGTTTTGGAATTTGACTGTTGTGATTCCTCATCGGAATCTCCGACCATTATAATTTCATTCTCTTTGTCGCTAGAATATTTTTCCTTATTATCATCTATAGTTATTTCAACAATATCCCGTCTCGATTCTAAAATACTTTCTCCCTCGTCAACATCGATTTCGATTACCTCGACTTCTTTCCGTTTCATTTTTTTCATTTTCTTTGTGGCGCTATTCTTCGAACGATACCCAAATTTCCTAGTTCGCTTCTTTTTTTTATTTTTATTGTCTTCGTCCGTTATAAGTGACGCCGGTTGTATAATAATCTCTGAATCGTCGCGATTCACGGAAATCAATTGTTGTTTCCTGGATCGCTTAGTTTTGTACTGTATTTGTGACGATTCCGGCGAGGTATATACTATAGAGCCGTTCGATATATCTAAATTTGTACTATTTGATGTAACATCTGCTGGCGAGTCTTCCAAAGTTCTTATCAGCTCTCGTCTATCCGATGAGTTTGATCTTTTCTTCACAGCAGCTTCAGACACTTTATAGGTACTTTCTGTTTCATTAACAGAATCGCCTTGCTCCTCCTTATCTACTATTTCATTTACTTGCTTATTTGCTAAATTTGATTTCAAATTTTGGAGAGTCTCGTGAACCTCATCGAACGTTAATTCGGAGTCAGATTGGTCACCATCGTACAAAATGTACTGTACAGTTGATTGTTCAACAAATTCGCCATCGCTTTCACTACTTTGCTGACACTCCTCAGAATTATCTGTTAAATTTGTAAAGTATTATGAAGTTTTACATTTCACTTTGCTAGAGTTATTTATGTTATAGAATTTAATTGTATACAAACCAAAATTTCCAGAACAATCATCCATCATTAAACATGTTACATTAGACGGCGTTTCATCAGCTGCACAGATAATCTTAGGAACTCGTCTCGTGGCCAAATTTAAATCACAATTTTGTATTGCACTTGAATTTTCTTCTAATATATTCTCTTTTCCTCCTATCCTCTTTTTCTCGCTCGATATATACTTATTTCCGTTATGCACCATGTTCTTTGCTACTTCATTTTTAGCAAAAAATATTGGCGACTGAGTAGTCAATAGCTGCCTCCTTATTTGTGTTGGCTTTTTAACTGTTTTCACGGCTCCTTCACCTATTAATCTTTCAACGTCTGATCTGTAAATAATAACCATTACCATATAGAAACATTGACATAAACTAATGTTAATATACAATAAATAAAAATACATACTTTAAAAGAAATTGAAAATCGGTCGGTGGGTCGCCAGATTCATCGTAAACTGCCACAGCAAATATTTCTTCCAAGTCTTCAACTGCGTACAATGCTAATTGTTGGCCAGTGGCTGTCACAAACGTAGCTATCGTTTCTTCATCTGTATCTTGGTCGTCACTTATTTTATCACATGTTTCGGTTCCATTTTCGTCTGATAACTGTTGTGTTACACAAACACATATATACATATATATATATACACATTACAATACTTGTAAATAGTATACCTACTAAGTCAAACGAACTTGCTTTCATTACTTTGTAATCTCATATAAAAGTTACGATATTTTTAAAAACATTTACCAATAGTTCTTCTTTAACAATTGGCATCCATTTTTCCTTAGTCGTACTATCTGTGGACAAAGTTATGGAATCTTCTTCATATTCAATAGACACTGACTCTGCCTCGTCCTTGAGATATTCAGTGTCGTCTTTCTTTTTGTAAATATCTTCATCAGTGGTATTCTCATTTATATCTGTAGTTTCTTCCACGACTATTTCTTCAGCAACAACCTGTATATAATTTTTAGTTAATAATGAATTGAACCTAGTGTGATTCTATAGATAGGTGTTTAAATGTTTATTACCATCTCTTCCATATCTTCGTTTGGCACGACCATGAACTCTGTTGAACCTTCAGTCATTGCACATGGTTTCTCTAAGAAGTCTTCAGAAACCACTTTCTTACACAAACCAATGTCACTTACAAGTGCCATTTCAAATATTTTATCAGTTTTTTATTTATTAACAATTACATTAATTCAACTGATCAGTATCTGTGCATGTTGGGAAAATCTAACTCCTAAAACACAGAATTGAAAACTGTATTAAGGAAAAGCCACGGTATTATTATTAAATATTGTTAGTGTTATTTCATATAAGGATATGCTAAAATATCTACTTATACGAATGTTTAGTTATGCTTCTCTCAGTGGTCATGACTTACAAATTGAACATGTTTAATATGAAACAAAGCTCGAATATATGCGTTCCAATTCACAATTAATGAAAATTGGATTTCATTACAAGTACTTGTATTTATAGCTGCATTCAGTAACAAACAAACACAATAATTTGCAACGCTTAAGTTCCATAACACGATAACCTAAACAACATAATGCATATTGATAATCATACTGCATATGCATCAAGTTTCAGTGGATATTTATCAAGGATCACTTGTTCCTGTATCTTCTCATTATTAACGTAATAAAAAACAATACATGAAACCGTTTTACATATGTAATACAAACGTTCGTTTTTCAATTTACGTATACAACTATTATCAGATACGAATTGCACTTGTGTTCTGTAATACATATAGAAGCATAACCCAAAATATTACGTGTTTCACATGTTTAGGCATATTATCATATAAATTAAAGGAAACTTTTTTTATCAACAGATTTTAGCTTATTGCAATTTACAAACGTACGTGATTTCGTTTTTATAGCTAGTTAAGTATAAAATAGCTAAAAATAACGACGGTCTGTTAGAAACTCAGCTTGACAAATCAAAAGCCTAAGGCCTGATACATTATCGCGTGCATATTTAAATCCATTTCATGTTATATTTGTGATTACTTGTAAAGTTAGATCGTTACATTTTAAACCGTAAACTTTATTTCGATTAGAATTAAAAAAGTACTATTGATATCACGTCGAACAATTTCAGAATTCGCTGATTTGGAATTCTGATGATGAGATCACTGCATCCCTACCCGCTACTTTTTCAATCGGACAAGTTTGGCACGTGATGTTCAAGTAGTTTGACTGGGTAGACATACGCAGATATACTTAGGTGTGTCTGTCAGTCAGCTGATGTATCAAGATTTGTAAATTTAACGATCAGTCTCTTTTAAACAAATTGTTTTATTGCCCTTGTTTTTGTTTTAATCACAATGGCTCTACACTCCGCAGGAAAGGGTAAACTCCTTGCTGTGATCGGTGACGAGGTGAATAGAGTGCTCGTCAAGTGTTTTACTTAACTGAACTTATTTACAAAAGTTACATTTCAGGATACTTGCGTGGGATTCCTTTTAGGCGGAGTTGGCGAGATTAATAAACATCGTCAACCAAATTTCATGGTTGTCGATAAAAGTAAGTATTTATAAAATGTTCAATTTTCTTCTAATTCAATCCATCAGTTTAACGTTCTCTTTATATAAGGAATTACACATATATCTACAGAAATAGTTGAAGATATTCATCAATTCGTGTGTTCACAGTTTTATGACATTCCTTTACAGATACAGCTGTGAGTGATATAGAAGACACATTCAAACGCTTCATCAAACGAGACGATATTGATATTATACTTATCAATCAAAATGTAAGTTTTTAATATGACCTCTGATTCACTTTGATGTATCTTTCTTATATCAGAATATATATTTTTTTTTATTGTATTTAAGGTTGCTGAAATGATCCGTCATGTAATTGACAGCCACACACAACCCATACCATCAGTATTAGAAATCCCAAGTAAGGATCATCCATACGATGCTAGTAAAGATTCTATCCTAAGGCGTGCTAAGGTACGTTTAACTCCTGTATCTTTCATTAGTATTTATCTCAAATATAAAAAATATGACTTGGAAAGTATTGGACTGTTCTCTAATCAATTTTAATTTTATATTACAGGGGATGTTTAATCCAGAAGATATACATTAAATGTACGTATATAAGAAACAGAAGTTGATGATTTCCCTGCTACTTGTTAATCAGTGTACGTAAAATTGTTCTTTATTATAGATTGCGTAGAAAAAAAATAGAAAAATATACAACATTCCATTACTTAATGTTTCAAAAATTACCAATATCTGTACAGACGTGTGGTATCAGTAAAATCAGTTTTAAACAAGAAAATCATATTTCAAAAACAAGTGGTTATAATGTTATATGCATAAATACTTAATTATGTAAATAAACATGTACGGTGTATAAATATACAATACATGTAGTAAAATATATCTCATTGTACAAGTGAATGCAAGACAAGAAGAACGAGTTCTAAATTTTATTAGAGGACTTTCGAACATACATCGACTTTCGAAGATACATATTCTTCTTTCTAATAACGCTTTTCTTGTGCCATATAACAAACTGTTTACGTGAAACACAAGAAAGAATGGAATTGAATAAGTATAAAACGTTATTGTCGCATTATTACTTCTGTACTATGACTTTACGATTTTATTTATCTTTGTATTCATTTCTTATTACAAATGTCGATCAAAACTTTTACTACAAATTATCCATATCATCAATATGTATATAATATTTGTTATATATTGTTTTCACAAAGTATTATATTAAACGTTCGTACGAATGTTTTTCTGAATCAGAGTTTCGAATTGTGTAGCAATAAATATGTACATTTCAACTTCTCTCGAAAAAATACAAAATAACGCACACTCTATAATACTATACGAATTTATAATGATGTCCGCATAAAAAGGTATGCGATTGTAAGGACAGAGAAACACATAATAAATTATTTAAATAAATAATGCTCGGTAACTATAGACAATTACTCTTATGATGTAGACAGCAATGTCGTTAATTTGAACGTACACTGACTGAGAACACATGTGACAATAGCGTAACACGAGTTGTCATTGTTCATGTAGTTAATATTAGAATGAGATGTTTCAATTGTACGTGATCCAATTCAGTTTCAAATTTCCATTCAATTGTATAAAGAATCTTGCTCCTCCTTGGCAGCCATAAATAATTTTTGTATAATATAAGTAATTTCAACTGGAAATAATAGAGAGTTACTAAAAGAACAAATGAATTAAAATGATACCACATAAGCGTACGTACGAATAAATTTCTGAAACCATACGGGTTTGTTTTTCCACGCAACTCCAATGAAATACGCTGGAACCCCGGACAAAGTTATTAACGCCCCGATTGCGACTTCGTACGGTCTTTCGTAGCAGGGAACGAATACCAAAAACGCGCATATGGCTACGAACGTGATAGGAATCCACAAAGGCATCTGGAAAACGTAAACACTTAGAACTTTTCCTTTGTTCTCATTTCATGTTGACATTTATCTCATTCCGTACTTTAATTGGTCGATGCATATTTGGTTTCTTATAACGAAGCCATAGAACACCAGCTACAGAGAGCATTATGAAAAACGATTCGACTATACTGCAATATGTTATTAGTACAAAAATATCACTCGTGCACAGCATCGTTAAAGATAATATACACTGAAATCAGAAACAGATATTTGTATTAACGAACAATCAAGATGGAAATATTATACTTTGTAATGCGTACGTACGAGAAAAACCAGGGCCGGTGTGGGTGTAAATCGTGAAACATTAATATGACTTAACATCGAAGGAAAGTGTCCGTTCCTAGCACCGACGAAGCACATTCGCGAGGATGTCATAATATGTACACTTAATCCACCAAACGCGGATATTGCTACCATAACAGGTATTGTCCACGCCATTATGCCAAGGACTTGATCACCGAAAGTCTAATAAAAATTGGGCGCAACAGTTCCGATAAACGTATATTAACAAACATGGATGTACCTAATTAATATAGAAGATGCATAGTACTGACCACAGCAATCGCATGAGAAGCAATCATCGCAGTTGGTGTTAAAACTGATAAATAAGCTACGTTTGCCAATACATAAATAAGTGTGACTAAAGGCAACGATATATATATAGCTCGTGGTAAATTTCTGTAAAAACAAATGAATTATACTGAAAGAAGACAAGTATGTAATAATTGGGATGGATACATACACATAAGGATCTTTTAGTTCCTCAGTCATGAAATTTAAGTAATTCCACCCGGAATATGAAAATATACCAGAATAGAAAGCTACTGCTATTTTGCCAGGATCCGTAATTGTATTTTCGAAAGCATTCTCAAAATTTTCTGTATGTCCTATAATAAGTTATACACTTGTAAGTAACATTGTTGATAATATTATGATGTTACTAAAATTATGCTTACCTAACATTACCCAAATCAACCCGGTGATAATTATAATTACTAATGCACCAATCTTGGCAAACATGAATACATTTTGCATTTTCGATGTATCCTTCACATCATAACAATTTGCAAATGTAAGTAGACCTGTTAACAGATTAATTATTATTCTACTGCTAAATGCAAATATTGTATAAAATATCTTACAAATGGTGGCTGCTGCTAGCAAGCGTACACTATCGTCTGGGATAGAACAATTAGGGAAAAATGGTTGTAAAACATATTGTGCGAAAGTTAGTCCCATGATCGCATTTGTAGTTGGTCTGAAATTAAAGACAAGTATTAAACATGTACTCTACTGTGAACAGCAATGATACTTGTTAACTCACACGAATATTAAATTGGCAGCCCATAAGTACAGAAAGGCAGATAAATCACCGAAAGCCTCGTAAATGTAAGCATAATCGCCGCCGCTGCGAGGTATACAGGTACCCAATTCGGCATAGCACAATGCTCCGACCATAGAAAGTAGACCACACAAAACCCAAACAATTAAAGAGACTCCGACACTTCCTACTTCTGTGATTATACCCTTCGGGGAGATAAAAATACCTAAATACAGAAGAATCTTATATTTCTTTTGCATTATCAAGTTACCATGAAGTTTTGAATATATTACATAACAAAAGTTCCTTTTATGAATAGATATGCAAAAGTAATATAAAAAATACAATGTAATTTACCAGAACCACATATGATTCCCAAAATAATTGCTACACCCTCTAAGAGGCCAAGTTGTTTTTTCATTTGTACTTTTTCCATTCCGCTAGCTTGTTTACCAGATTGTTTATAATTATGAGATTCATCATCTGAGTTAATCAACTTTATATCTTTAGGAGAATCATCAAATATTTGAGAGACCATTTTATTTATCTGCAATGTAAGATGTGTAATATACATGTAAGATGTTACAATTGTACTTCACAATATCAACACATACATTTATTAATTAATTGATCATTCCCATTATCATACATTCCATATAATTTTCAACAATAGCTAGTACTAAATTATTTTAATTCTAAGTGATTAATAAGCAAATAATTCTTGTCTCTCATTCATGCAAAATTAATGAAAATTTATATGTACCTTTATGGAAGCTAATTGCTACTATCTAAATATAATACTGAAATTCTTCTGTTTGGTATAAACGAGGTAATAAATTACTGTACACTATAAAGTACATAAGAACGTTTAAATATTATCTGTAACCATCAATCTGTTCAGTTCCTTTTTGGATGTGTAACATGATCTGAAATTTAGAATACTCTTATCACTTCAATTATCATCAAAATATGTGATGAATTTTCACGCTTCAGTCAAAATTATTTGAGAAATAGGATTCATAGATACATTCCTTATTTATTTAAACGAAGAAATCATATGAAAAACGTACCTAGGTTATGCAATCTGAGAAAAGCACGTGTGCTAGGATTAGGACACAGTACAGATCAGTACAGATACGTTTCCAAGCCTCGTGTATATGTGACTATTTAAATAGAACGTTTATAATTTTTTCTATCAAATTAATGTTACAAAACAATGTTGACACGAAACGTAAAATGTTATTCATAGAACTAAAACTATGTTAACACCTGTGGAATATGTTTCCTACGCGAGGTGCACATTTCAATCGATAGAAACTATAAAAAGGTGTCTGATGTAATTCGAACTAAAATTATATAATGTTGACATAAGTGTATCCTTTTCGAGTTAAATTCCCTCTTTTTTAAACGCATTATGTCAGTAAAATAATGTACGTTTAGAAAGTTTAGTACTACTTTCCCTTTAATTAACCGGCATCGATTAATTATTATGCGTCATTCAAATACAATTTTTATTCAAATGCTGACTGCAGTTACAATTGATTTCGAGCTTTCGACTTTTCATCTACTCGCAATAAATTTAAAATGCTTTATGCATTCGTGATTCATTTATTTGCCATTTGTCGATTCGTCTATCTTACGAATATTATCAATAAATGCTTTTACATCTTTTGGCTCTGGAAATAAACGTGTCTGACACAAAGATTTCATTGTTAAAGCTAGATTGATTAATCCTAATTTTCTGATGGTTGTTGCCTGAAGCGTCGTTTTCGTTTCACCAATATAGAAGTTATGATTACGAAGTTGTAATTCCAAACACTCGCTAGAAACGAAATAGCACTTAACGTATTGAAGGAATTAACGAAATGCGAATACTGATAAAAAAACAAATAATATTAAACAGCCTAGGGCAAAAGTTTCAAATTCGTAGTTTTAATAATCTCTAGTTTACCTCAATTTAATGTAGACGATTCCACCTAAAGATATGAAGTCTTCGTAAAATCGCGTAACAAATACATAATTGCTGTTATAATAAATGCACTTCTGTTGAATAGGAAGCTTTGCCAATTTCTCCCAAATTTTCAACAAATACCCATTCGATAAACCCTCGAGAAAAATGTAGAATCTCTCGCAGTCTTGAATAACGAAACCTGTTAAAACGTGCCTTAGTACGCTCGGTGCCTGGAATATGTTAATGAAATGCACATATGAAATTCTCGAAGAAAATCGTACAGTCATGCATCCGTGAAAATATCAATCTATAGTTCAGTAACAGAAGATTAATTAGCCACCATATAAAATTACTTTTGAATCACCGCCTCCCTTAGGTGATCGAGGATTCAGTAAACTGGAATTATGCTTAGAAACTTCAGTCGAGATTTCAGTGGCCAGTTTCGCGTCGTTTAAATTCAGAAAAATCCGATTAAACACGTTTTCGCGGCAGAGAATCTTTTTCTGAAGCATTCGCAAATCATAAGCCAGACAAACTCGAATTTTTACCAGTGTACTGTACGACGTGAGAACATCAGCGGTAAGCGGTGAATTCTTCCACGAGATTTCTCCTGTTTCTACATTTGCATCGATTTGAGCGGGAAAAATGTTACGCGGATGCATCAACGCGTTCGTCAGCCTCACGTCCCAAAATCCTCGCAAAAGATCGGATACATCGAATTCGGTAACACCTAATAAAACTTCATTAGAGATTGCCTCGTTGACTTTTCGTATGCCAATTATCTATATAAATGATAAAAGCTCTTTATTGGTTGCACATTATTTGAAGATCTTTGCGTATCATGTGTCATCGAGTAGAAGGTTTACCTCAACGGTAAGGAATTGTGTATTAAGGAAATTAATTATCTCCTCTGATTGAAATTCTTCGCAAAGCAAACATTTGATAAATTCGAAACACATCGTTTTATCCGGAATATAATGCGGTGTAACAAACGTGCGATGTGCAAAGAGAATCTTTGCATACAGACACTTGAAACCGTTTTCTCTTATTATATCAATGGGTAGATTTGATAGTTGTTCCAATTTAATAGATATGGGATTCAGATTCATTCGTACTTGCTTGTCCGATAAAATATTCGCGCATTGCGCGTAAATTAAGATAGACGAAATGTTTCGGTCTGCCATGTGATGGTACTTGGTAACTGTACCTGTATCTAAATACAAAACTACATTTTAATCTAAGCGACATAAAAATTGTTGATTAAATTATTTTATGTCAACGAAGGAGTAATTTGCTGAACAATCGACAAAGTCGTGCAAATAGTGATTTAATATCCCCACTGTCACGCGGGAGACCGGGGTTGGATTCCCCGACGGGGAGATCATACTTTTGCATTTCTGAAACGTCTGTCAGTTGCTCATTTATATGTATTTTTAGTACATTTAATTTACCAGAGAATAAGACTTCAGCAGGCAAATGTATTTCGAACGATTCTGTACCAGAACTCCGCTTGCTTTTTTTATCTGGCTTCTTGGTTTTATTATTTGCATATTTTTTAGTTCGTTTCGACGATATCGATGTACCTCTTGGTGTTGACGAAACTAGTTCTTCGAAATTTAAAGTCACAGGTGGAAAACATTTCTTTCTCAACATCTTTCGAAAATAATATTCATGTATGCGATCTAATATAATTTTCATATTAAATGAACTGTTAATGATATTAAATATTTAACTTTTCGCGTTTTGTTATAAATTTCTTCTTGTTTTTTCATACCTGGTATTGCTTCGAGGTATGTAGTAATATTAAAATCACCATAATCTTCATGTGAAATGATCATTGGTTCAGGAAATGATGGGATTGAAGATTTAGAGGTAGAATTGAGAGGATGTATTTCAAGGAATTCTTCTCCTTTTGTATCAAGGAAATCATCATCAATATAAAATCCCTTTACCTTGTCCTGCTTAGCTCTATAATAATTTACATAAAAATAGCAATATTTATTGTACCATTAAAATCCATATCTGTAACGAACCTTTCAGATAACTTTTGCCTCCCACAAAATATATGGAACACGATTACGTAATTGAAAAATTTTCTTAACTGTGGTTCATTCAAGTAAACTAAATGATGAACAGAAAATATGATCCAACAAGTTTTCTCTTTAATCGTACATGGTATGGATTTCAAGCACCATTCATTATTTTCAGTGTAAATCTTTGCAGCCGTTTCCCAACAACGACAATCGAACTTAAAATTAAAGTTTGGGAGGAGTTCGTATTCAACATGTATTTCGGCTGATGTTTCGCCCACATTTAGAATATTCTTTGAAGACTGCGTATCTTCATTTGTATCTTTATTAATTTTCCTCTTTTTCTGTTTGTTAACCATGCCTTTACTTTTTTTAATGTGCGCATCAGAGTTGATAGGAATTGAAAATCCGAAAGTTATTATAAAATGCATCACAATTATCACAAATCGGCAATATGTAATGTCATATGCACGCAAGTAAGTAATTTATGTGGCGCCTCTAGTGGAATAGCTTTATATAGAATAAGATATATACAAATATATACAAAAATTCGTACATATATACATACCATATGTAGCACCGTCTTGTGTACAACAATTCTCATTCGTTTGATTGAAAGTTTATTTATAAAATCAAGAATTACATTTTTTTAATTTATACATTTATTGAAAAGTTAACAAACTACAGGTACAGTAAAAAAAACGCATATGTTTTCGAAGTACATACACATAATAAATTAGTTTATCATGCATAGTTAACTGGTAGCAAATCTGAAGTATCTTATTTGTAAGAAATGAAATAAATATGATGGATTCATAAAACACGATTACTTATAATTTAAAAGGAAGAAATCATATCATTATATGTGAACATAAAGTACAATGGGACAGTGATCACTGCCGTACACTTTATCCCTCATGACGTTGTCACAGACATCGTCTTTAATCCTCTCAGATACCAAAAAATAGTCTAGTCGCCTGTATGGATGTATATTAAATTTATAGCATGAAAATGCTATTTTTAAGGTACAAATAGTTCGTATGTACTTACCATCCAATATTTTTACTACGAGCATTAGCGAAGTACGACCAAAACGTGTATGCACCTGTTTTATCAGGATACAATGCCCGAAATGTATCCACAAAACCTGTCTCTAAGAAATCGGTCATATCTTCCCTTTCTTCCTTCGTGAACCCAGCATTCTTTGTGTTTGTTTTAGGATTCGTTAGATCTAAGTTGATCAACAGATAAATTAATAGAAACTAAATGGTACGAACTCTGGGCTAAGATCGAACTTATTTAATAATTAAATTTCTACCAATCTCTTGGTGAGCAACATTCATGTCGCCACAGATAATAACAGGTTTCTTTTCATCTAATTCTTTTATGTACGCTTTGAAAGTTTCGTTCCACTTCAATCTCTTTGGTAACGTTACTAACTTTTGACCAGAATTAGGAACATCTATAATATCATAAAATACTATAAAGCCTGACATCTTACTTTACAACGCCTTACGATGTTTAAATAACTTACAAACATTAACTAGATAGAAATTTGGATACTCTGCAGTAATCAATCTACCATCATCATCAAATTCAGAATTATCTAAACCGTATTTTATGTCAATTGGCTTTTCTTTAGTGTACAATGCGAGGCCACAATAGCCTGGTTTTTTACCTATTTGTAATGAAAAACAATTTAGTATTTCGTACATAAATCTACGTTGAATGACGAAGATTCTTACTATCAAGGAAATAATAATGATAATTCTTCAATTTAACTTCCGGTGGTAACTTGTCTGTGTTACATTTAGTCTCTTGAAGCGCAACAATATCTGCATCTTCTTTCATAATATAGTCAAGTCCATTTTTCTGAATAAAAAAATAGTAACAGAATGATATAATATTTCATTTAAAATGTGTAGAATGATCTCCGTACTTTAAGGAGTGCTCTTATGCCAGAGACGTTCCAACTAGAAATTTTTAGATTGTATTTTTTTCCAGATGCGCTTAGGTTTTTGCAGCCAAAATCAATTGCGTTCAGATCTGTATCTGTTTTATTCATAACTGGTTTTGCCTCTGTTTTGGCACGCTTTGGTACAGGTTCTTCTGTATCACTTTCATCTCTTTTAGTTTTCTTGGCCGGTGTTTTCTCTGCCTTGGGTGTTTTACTTTTCTTTTCACCATCCTTACTTCCCTTAGAATCCTTCTAATTATAAAATAAAGTCAAAAATATATAATAACATTTATGGCAACACGAACGCATGTTACATTAGCTGAAGTCCTTGATAATATGTTTTGATAAAAGAAAGAAGGAACGTGTAGAAATACGTGAGTTCAATATTATATTTTCGGTTTTAAACAAAGTGAAATATTCACTTGAAACAATAAATTATTTTATTCTCTAACCTTCGCAGCTCGACCTCGTTTTGGCGGCATGCCGGTTCTGCTGTGCACACACAATTCTCTAAGTATACTAATTGTAATATCGACACTAATGTAATAATAATTGAAAAATTATGTAAACTATTGATTTCTTATTATTACAAACAGTTAATTTTGTTAGATGATACAGAACTAATTACATATCGAACAAATTCAAACATGCGTAGAATAAAGACGTATATATGAACCATGGATACAGGAATAATAGGAATAATGGGATGGAGATGGAGTAAAAGAAAGTCCTGCTTTAGGCAAGAGGGGGATGCGACTACTGGGGTGCAGGCCATATATAAATTAACTAAAACATAATGATTCATTGTAATAAAACTCATTCGTAATCCAATTTAATTCATGTAACAAATTAACAGTCCTTTATTTTTATTGATTGTATTATTAATAGAATTAGGTACATTTATATTCTGTTATTACAAAAAAATGATGATGTGTGATCTGCACTCAGAAATAAAAAATATGTTTTTTATTTTGCACCTTCCATATAATTGTCTTCCGAAAAATATTATTTTGTACAAAAGAACGCCTGGTCGCGAGTTCACGCGATTCATGCATGCTGTTAAATCCTATTATATACAGCAGTAGGATGAGTAGAACTGGAATGTGTTAATTTTGAAGGATTGTGAGTAGGATAACTGGCGCGATAAAATCAGAATTTCCGTATCAGTAACTGATATATATGAATATCGATAAATGTATGGACGACGACTTAAGTTAATGTAAAATACGAGCAGATGTACATATGTATAAATACTATTGAATTTAGATATGTTTACCAATAAAAAAAACAACTTGCCACCACGACCTAATATTCCGAATTCCGAACATATGCTAGAAGATCTTAACAATGCTCCAACCAACGACGTAGCATTTAAAATAATAAATAAAGGTGTCACTCTTTTTAACATTTTATTGGAAATAGTTGTTGAAAGATACGAAGTGTCAAGTTATAACCTCGTACTCTAAAGCTCAACTTCGCACCGCACGTCTTACTCTTATATATATTCAGTTGCTCATATGCTAGCATTGAGACTCATATATAATTATTTTTCAGATAATATTTCAGGAGATAATTTGAGCAATACTTCTGATACATATAACAAAGTGAAAATGTATTTAAATATGAAGCAACAATTAAAATATTTGGAAACTACTCTTGAAAACAAGGTACAACAATTGAGAGCTGACAATGATGAGATAAAAAGGCTCGCTGATGACATCAAGAAACAAGCCCAGGCTGCATTAATAACGTAACTATTCTTGTAATTTCAAATAATATTAACAGCGCCCAATGACCTGAATTAGCTGTAATATAAAAACAATTTTATGTTATCATGCAATAAATTAATTGATTCACATGCGAATTAAATTTAGTCATGATGTATTATCAATTATACAAAATATTTATATTGTTACAACATATAGATATGGTTAACATGTTATAAAAATAAATGTTACAATAATTGATCTCTTACATTATATCTGTATATGTATCATGTATGTATATGTGATATGAAAAATTTCATACATAAAATTTAGTTTATAACGCAATAATATAATTTTTCCTAATTTAATCTTAAACTACGTAAGTCTTCAAAACTTTAATACAAAACATGGCCAGTATAATATCCATAGGCGATTAAAAGGCACCATAGTTAGAACGATAAACGCTGTGAATTAAATCCCATCTACGTGTTTGCAATACTACTTTATGAATATTAATCCAAGTTTTCCTGTTTCTTTCCTCTACTTGGAATGATTACAACTAGTGGATTATATAAAAATATATTTCTTAGGAATAATATAATTGCAGAAGTTTGATACTGTGATATGGTCTTCATTGTGCTTGTGTACTAAAAGTAGATAGTAACTATTCTATACAAATGCTTTAGAAAATACTGTTGTGCATCGATTAAATTTCTCATATCCTAATTGGGGATGCCTCCTGAAACGTCGTACCTAACTAATGGATCATTAAGATAAGAACACCATGTAAAGCCAGGTGGATACCCTGAAAAAATTATGCAAACGTTTTCACTTAATATATTAAATTAAACAATTTATCAAATATAACACGGTAAGCAACATTATGAAAGAAACTTTGCATTGTGCTACATAAATGTTACAATAATTGATCTCTTACATTATATCTGTATATGTATCATGTATGTATATGTGATATGAAAAATTTCATACATAAAATTTAGTTTATAACGCAATAATATAATTTTTCCTAATTTAATCTTAAACTACGTAAGTCTTCAAAACTTTAATACAAAACATGGCCAGTATAATATCCATAGGCGATTAAAAGGCACCATAGTTAGAACGATAAACGCTGTGAATTAAATCCCATCTACGTGTTTGCAATACTACTTTATGAATATTAATCCAAGTTTTCCTGTTTCTTTCCTCTACTTGGAATGATTACAACTAGTGGATTATATAAAAATATATTTCTTAGGAATAATATAATTGCAGAAGTTTGATACTGTGATATGGTCTTCATTGTGCTTGTGTACTAAAAGTAGATAGTAACTATTCTATACAAATGCTTTAGAAAATACTGTTGTGCATCGATTAAATTTCTCATATCCTAATTGGGGATGCCTCCTGAAACGTCGTACCTAACTAATGGATCATTAAGATAAGAACACCATGTAAAGCCAGGTGGATACCCTGAAAAAATTATGCAAACGTTTTCACTTAATATATTAAATTAAACAATTTATCAAATATAACACGGTAAGCAACATTATGAAAGAAACTTTGCATTGTGCTACACGTAAATGAGAGAACGAACCTGTACTATTTATTATTTGAATTCTAACTCTAAATGTATATGATAATAAAATGATATCTAACAATACTTACAATTATAGTACGTATGGAAATGTGTGTCACGAAATAGATGTAGTCGAGATAAGTTATCAAAATGTGTTGCCTTTTATCCAGCTGCATGCAAGTAACATCCCTGGATTAGTCAGTGGTTAGTGACAAATACCTATGTTCGAAAAAAATTTCCTTAGGTCACGAAAGGTACAATTAGGCAATTAAGACTAAGCGACACGCTTTTGTGCAATGATTCATTTATCTTTTAATTAATAAGCTTTTTACAAAAATACAATAGTACCTTCACCAAAGGAAACATACATATCATGTGTTTATCTTTATTTATATAACATCTTCAACAATAATATAAAAGTGCTTTACATTTGATTTATGTATATAAAAGTAGAACAGCTCTGTCCGTTTACATATATTAAGTATCATCGAACGGAATATAAAAGTATACAATATATATATATATATATATATATTAATTATGTTTTCGTTTCACATAATTCGTCGATATGTTCAATTAGGACGGAAATGTATAAGTTCATTGTTGTATCAATTTTACAACACTAATAATGATCAATTATTTATCTTTCAGCTGCTTTTAATATCAAGTCTTTAGTTTACGAAATTACCTTAATTTAAAGAATACCGAAATTATTTTTCTCTTTAGAAGTACCAGATAATACCTGCGTAATTTATACATAATTTTCCACTACGAGAGATGTACGTATATTAATAATATTACATGTATAATATGTATATAGCATTTCTATAAAATTCTTTGCAACTGTAAAAGCACATATTAAGTAGTTTTCATACAATTTTTATCAAACAATTTCATTTATAGAGAATAATGGAATGATTACTATTTCTCTTCTCTTATCTAAACATTAACAATCAATCTATCTCTTTCATCATTTCTGTAAATAATATAATGTGCCATTGTCTCTTGTAAAATGGTGAATGTTACTCCGGTCAGTTAGAAGTAAAATAAACAACATGAACTTACGAGGTTCGATGTCACGTAGAATATATGAATTTCAATTAAGTTATACTTTGTAAAGATGTATTTTGAAAAAAGATGATATCAACTGAATTCTGTATACGCATGAATATATATGTTTAATAGTAATAGTAACTTGCAAATACTTGTAGACAGATCTTAGGAACATGTATCTGATTCATCCAACTACCTTAGATATCGTGGTCAGATCATAATCGTGAAGCGAATGATATTTAGCTACTTACCAGTAAAATCTGGCATGAAAAAGAATGTACGAAATATGAACTTGCCTCTAGGCTTGTATTTAAGATGTTCCTCAATGAATTGACAAGGACAACGGGCGGAGACACAATGTCGTGGTGGAACAGACAGACCGGCGATGTCTCTATTACGTTCCTGTGAGTCTATAACCAGATCAAGTCTGCGGCGCACAAAGTGATGTGCCCATCGAGATGCATACCTCAGCAACAGCAACTCCGCCCGTTCCTGTCGACACATACCATCATCATTCATAAACCTAGAGCTACAGTAACAATGATGGATCGAATCCATTCAAACATCGAAGAATCTGCTATGCACAGAAGATATATTATGAGAACTAAATGCATAGCAGATTATCTCTTTAACATTATTCACCATTTTACAGAGACACGTATGATCGATATATCGAATTATTTTAGCACTATTTAAATACTATGTACAACTGTATAGAGTCCTAGAAGTCAAACTTGTAATGCATAATGTGTGTTATAATGGAATGATTACTATTTCTCTTCTCTTATCTAAACATTAACAATCAATCTATCTCTTTCATCATTTCTGTAAATAATATAATGTGCCATTGTCTCTTGTAAAATGGTGAATGTTACTCCGGTCAGTTAGAAGTAAAATAAACAACATGAACTTACGAGGTTCGATGTCACGTAGAATATATGAATTTCAATTAAGTTATACTTTGTAAAGATGTATTTTGAAAAAAGATGATATCAACTGAATTCTGTATACGCATGAATATATATGTTTAATAGTAATAGTAACTTGCAAATACTTGTAGACAGATCTTAGGAACATGTATCTGATTCATCCAACTACCTTAGATATCGTGGTCAGATCATAATCGTGAAGCGAATGATATTTAGCTACTTACCAGTAAAATCTGGCATGAAAAAGAATGTACGAAATATGAACTTGCCTCTAGGCTTGTATTTAAGATGTTCCTCAATGAATTGACAAGGACAACGGGCGGAGACACAATGTCGTGGTGGAACAGACAGACCGGCGATGTCTCTATTACGTTCCTGTGAGTCTATAACCAGATCAAGTCTGCGGCGCACAAAGTGATGTGCCCATCGAGATGCATACCTCAGCAACAGCAACTCCGCCCGTTCCTGTCGACACATACCATCATCATTCATAAACCTAGAGCTACAGTAACAATGATGGATCGAATCCATTCAAACATCGAAGAATCTGCTATGCACAGAAGATATATTATGAGAACTAAATGCATAGCAGATTATCTCTTTAACATTATTCACCATTTTACAGAGACACGTATGATCGATATATCGAATTATTTTAGCACTATTTAAATACTATGTACAACTGTATAGAGTCCTAGAAGTCAAACTTGTAATGCATAATGTGTGTAATTTAAACATAAAATTTGTACACACATTGAATTGATTACCGGCTGCTTAATATCATATTAGTTAACAGCAAAAGATAGTAAAAAATACAATATGATGTACGTCTGTTAATAATCCAAGTCATCAAAAAAATGATATTAGAAGTAGACCTTATTGTATAATATATAAAATGAATTGCAATTAATATCCTTCATACCTAGTTAAGTACAAAATTATAAGTATCTCTCATCTCGTAAAACTTATTTGTAAAATATAAATTTTGATTATCCATCTAGTTCTAATAATATCATAGTGTCAACAAATATAATTGTAAATCTTGAGATATAATTCTATATATGATTTTTCGTTAAAAAATTCCTGCTGCGAAATTCATGTTAAAATAGCTCTGATGAGCTAAAAAATATAAGCGTTTTTAAATCTATAAAAATTGCCTTGAGCAATACTGTTTGTGTATTGTAACAATGCTATATTAGATGCCTCTATCTTTAAGAAATCTACTCCAGCTAGGACAAAAATCTCTGCCTTGAACATGGGGCTTATTGCGTAGCCATTCCTCTATATATTGGCATGGGCATAAAGCCGATGCCAAGTGGCGAGGTGAAGAAGGATTTCCACCTTCCTCATCGACCGTCCAGTCCAACCGTCGACGTAAATAATCCTTTGCCCAACGTTGTACATAACGGCAGAATACTTGTTCGCTTTTACCCTAATAGTTTTATTTCATTTTACAAGGAAACAAAATAAAATGTAACAACAGTTTACTAGATACTTGATGAAAATAGTGTCTACTTTTTATGAAAGAAAAAAGTTGCAGATATGATATGCATACTTCCGATAACGTACACACACGTACCTGTTTACGTGAAATCCTGGTGGTTGTACTGCCTTGTATCACGATATCACTATCATCAATATCCATACGCTGTTGCAATTCTCTTTTCCGATGCATTTCAGAATGTCCGTCCTCACCAATTACTCGCCCTTCGCGTTCTTCTCGTTCTATAACTTCTTGCAACTTTTTCTGTTTTTAAGATAAAGTAACTAAGTGAGTGTATTATTAGCAAGTAAAAGTTTTTCAATTGAATTGGAAATTCCAATTGAAAAGGGAACATATATACGATGGCTGATCCTAGGTAAACTTTAATTTAAACGCACATTTAATTACACTTACAATGCAGTCTGTAGTATCAAAATATATGAAGCAGAGATTGACTTTGTGACACGAAATCTTCCCTCTATCATCCAATCCAAGCAATATTTTATGTCGAAGTAAGTGCTTGTTCACTTGAGCCATACATTTCTCAAGATTATGATTCAATTTTATCTTGATGAACATGCAAAAGAATATCGCGGCAGCATTGAGGACTAACCACATAACGCCCAGCCCAAACAAAGTGAGGCCAGTTACTCCAGAAAACAATAAGCCAAGCAATACAATGAACGCAGTGAATATCCAAAGGACAAGAATTCGTTTGTAGCATACGTTGTACATATTGAAACGTACATCATTCACAAGTAGCTCCATTATGTGTACATAATCTTCTACTGTAAGCTGCAAAAATGTACATAACGTTATACGTGGGTGTATAAGAATGAATAAGAATGCAGTCTGCATATGAAGACAATAGATATCCTTTATAAAAGAATGTGAAGAGCAGTAGCTAAACATTTACCGTTAAGCCTTGAGCCATCAGTTCCTCTGGCACTAATTCTGGACGAAATTTAGCTGGCGTTACCCATGGCCATCTCGTATTAACTGGTAGAAGTGTAACTATAGTATCTCCATTAGCAAAACCTTGTCTAATGTTCCCGATGGGCGTGCTTATAATATTATTTACGGTAGTTCTACCATTTGATACATCTCTGAGATCGATAGTCTTTAAAGAAGCACTTTTAGGATCGGAAATTCTTACGTCGGACGGTAAATTAAGATCTGGACTCTCTGATGTAATAGAACGACTTAAGCCTGACCTATCTAAATTAATCTGGACGGATTCAGTTGATATCACAGCACCTTTATACTCGTTATTTTTCGTTTGTTGATTATCAGCTTTTCCAATTTTCTCAACGTTCACTGTAACTGATTCGGGTTTAATTACAGCCGGTGCATTCGTTTTAGTTTTCTCATCTGTGCTAATATTATCTTTAACAGATGCTTCATCTTCAAATTGGACCCAATTCTTTGTTCTTGAAGATATGCTTGGTGAATTAACTGCTGGTACATGATCAGTTGTATCTTGAGAACTCATTTTCACTGAAGAAACAATAAAAAAAACAAGGACGTCGCATATAGTAAGAAAGATACACAATTCGAACGTTAAATAGACATCATTTACTTATCATGTTTGCTTGATGACTTTTATTGTTTAAGCAGTTAACATAAAAAAAATAAATATTGTACGAAATGTTTATAAATACTACGATTTAAAAAGAAATAGGGAGTGCCCATACACATGCGATTCTCAAATATACAGGAAAATGCACAAATAGTTTCGTAGGATCGAGAAAAGGCGAATCATAGTGAATGATATTTCAATCAACGTGTTTTTAGACCGCTTAAGTAACTTATTTAATCGAAGATAGTAGTAAATCTGTCCAAAACGCGGATATGCATAGGAACTAAAGTTCGTTGAAATATTTAACACACGCGATCTTTACCTACGATCTAATATGGAATAATATCGCTTAATAAAATGCATACATATATACAGATAAACTTCATATTTGACGTGTACACAGAAATACTGTACAATTGGAACTTTGTTACCTGTGTGATATGACCTATCTCATATCCGTGAGGTGGAAAGGTACGTAATGCACGAAATCAAGGTGTGCAGCATCACGATACTAAAAAGACGGGTGGGGCGAAGAATAGTATAACGACACTGATACCATATATTATACGTATATACATATGCACATATGTATTACAAATATTATCATTTGTCATGAACGAAATAATACAACTTCATCTTTTTTATTCGGGTTACATTGGATTGTTTTTCGATAATCTGAAATATTTGAATAGCAACATGCGTGCATAAGCAAGCGAACAATTATAGATCCCTGCATATGCATATATCGCAGACAATAGTATGCGTAGTTTGTCAGGATTTTGTACATATGTACTGTATGCATGCCTGTTGTCTTCCTGTGCACTGTGCAGTATACTTGATACCAAATTGATCACTAATTAACTTGTTATGCCGTATAATGTACAGATTTCTGTGCACAGGTGAATGCGCACAGAATCAAAAACAACTGTAACATCTACAACGCATACAAAAGACAATTACTTCTTATAATACACATATTATTGTTGTCATTATGGAATTGTAATAATCTACACGAGTGTATAACGACGTAGATATATGTATATGCATAAATGATTACATTATCGAGGAAATTATATAACGCTTATCTATACAAATCTACGTAGTGCTGCTACTGCTACTACTACGAAACTGCGTTATAAGGAATCACGAATTAACACCATGCAATGTTTAAAAATGGTCTTGGATACATTTAAATATACTCGAACGATTACAAAATCTCTTTACGCTGCGAATGTTCGTTTATCGAATCAAAGGCGAAACATATTTAACAGACATTTAGAGGAAATTAGTCGAATAAAGAAGAACAATTCGAATTCGTATCAATGGAAGAATCCGTCGCGTACGACATTTTTCGTAATATCGGGAAGTTTTTTATTTAATTTGTTTAAACCTAAGGAGGAAAGGGAAAGAGATGATATTGAAGAGTTAACAATGACCATCAAACGATCTATTTTATTAATTCAGGTTAGGCAGAAGAATTACATTATCATAGATAATGGTAATATGAAAAGAAGACACTAGTTTTAGTATGATTTCAATGATGTCTTTCTAACTATTGTAGAAACAAGAGTTTCCGAAAGCAGAACAAATGTTACATATTGCACTTCGCCAAGCGCAAACTTTGCAGCATTATGATGGAATAACTTATATTTACGATATAATGGCAAACTTGGCATATGATCTCAACGACTTTAAGAAGGCAGAAACTTTGTTCAAATTCGTTTTAAGTAGATTGTTAGCCAAGAAAGTTCCAGAGGATGATTTGTCAGTCATACATATTAGTCTTAAAATTGCTGATATATACGACAAAACAGGAGATACGAAGTAAGCGTAATTCCTTATCACATACAACAGTTTAACATATAATATGTATATTATATATTGTAGAAAAGCTGAAAGTGGTTACAAATTTTGTCTGGAACATTTACAAAATCATTTGGCTAAAGACAGTGAAAATGTAGATGTACTACAATTGTTAGGCTTAACTTTAGAAAAATATGCAACTATGCTTTTCACGAAATCACAGTATACTAATGCTCTGAACTACTTCACTCAAGCTTATGATATATCTGTAAAAATAAATGGCGAAGCGAACGAACAATCTGTTATTTTATTGAATGACTTAGGAAGTGTTAGTCACATGTTACAAAAATATGATCAAGCTATTGGATATCTGTCTAAAGCAGCAGAATTTGGTAATGTTGACAAGAAGCATACTACAATTTAAACCTGTTTGAATTATTCAAATTAAAGTTGTTATAATTGTAGGTAAAAAGTTACCAGACATGGGTGACTTAGGTTCCATTTATGTCAATTTAGGAAATGCACTTATTGCAAAAGGTCTGTACGAAGAGGCAGAAAAAAGATGCAAGGAAGGTGAACGTTTAGCAAAAGCTAGAGATGATAAAGAATCCATAAATGAGGCTAAAAAATGTCTACAACAAATAAAAGATTTAACGTCTTAATTGTTTCATACAAAATATTATTACAGGTAAATGCATACACAATCATTTGTATCAATGAACATATAATGATACTGATGTTTAAAGATATCTCGACGTTTGAAAAAAAAATGTTACATGTATAATGTTTAATAAATGTTGAATTTTCTCATTAGACTAGTTTATAACATTTTAAGTTTTGATATATCTCAATAGTATATTTTTCAAATAAAATCTTTATTTTGTTTTATGATTTATTTCGTATTGATTTTCTTCGTTCTTTAAATATTCTCTCTTATTTTCCTAACATTTACGATGATAACTCCATTTTCACTGGTATCCATGTAAATTAGAATAATCACTAGCATTCATCAAATACTTATAATGTAAAAATATGAGTTCTAATACGAAATTCTTATTACAGCAGTCAAAATAAGTTCTCATTAACTGATCACAATATGTTGCCATAAAAAGTTATGATACAAAACTATTCATATTCGGCTATCAGTACCATCATATATACACCTAAGAGAAGTGCAATAATTTCCTTTAAGGACTGTTTGAAATTGGTATCAATTAAAAGTTCTGGTATTACAGAAACTGTGGCTATATAAATAAATCCACCAGCTGTGAATGGAAGAATCCACTTAGTTGCCAAATCACCTGGGGGTTCAATTAAATTATAAACTATAGAATTCATTATAATTTAACTACTGTATTGTTCTTACCCATGCCTTCTGCAAGTAGTGATACATAAGTTCCTAATAAAGCACCTACAGCAGTAGTAAGTTGAAGCATCATAGCCTAGAATCAAAAGAACATATTGTTTTACTTTTTGCATACAGAAATCTGTATTTGTCAATTAGTTTTCATATCCTTACTTTTCTTTTACTGTAACCACTTTGTATTAAAATGGCAAAGTCCCCTATTTCATGAGGTACTTCGTGTAACAAGATCGTGAATGTGGTGATGTAGCCGACATTCTTGCCAGCTAAATAGCTAGCGCCAATAGCAAGACCATCTGTGAAATTATGTAAAAAGTCTGCAACTAAGTTTAAATAGCCAGCAATTTTTATTTCATTCTCAGGATCTTTTATTTCAGTTTTCTTAGAAGCAGATTTATCAGAACTCTCTTGCACTTTGTTTTCATTCTTTTTTATCTCTTTAGATACATTTTCTGTGACACTATGTACATGTAAGTGAGTATGATCAGTCTTTATGATTCTCACTGCTTTCTCAACCATTAAAAACACAACAATACCTAATAATACACATAAACCAACAGACATGTCATGTCCATGTGCTGATTCCTCCTCGTCATGGCTATGAGAATGTTCATGTCGGTGTACACCTTCAGAGGATTCGTGTGCATGAGGAACCAGAGCATGAGGAATTAAATGCAAGAATGCATCTCCTAATAAACCACCGGATGCAAAACTTAACAATATTTTTAGAAACGGTTCACGTTCTTTAGTGTTATCTAAAGGTACAAAGAACAAGATCAGAAAAGGAGCTGCTGATATAAGTAAAGTGGACGCGGTGGCTCGAAAAATCACTTCGTTATAAGTTCGATCAGACTGTTGATGATCATGGTCATCAGTCTCGTGTTTATGTTGATGTAAAATTTCCTGGTGATGCGAGGAATGTTGCTTCTCCGAATACACTTCGTTGGCTTCTTTCGAATATTTGAAACTTGGATATTTCTCGTGAGTGTGAGCCTGGCAAAGAGCCGGCAGGTCAAAAAGTATAAGTAACAAAAACACGCCGATTGCAAGTCGTAAAATCCATTTGTTCCTGTTTCGACGACTATCCTCGTTCATCGTGCTCATTTCTGCAATTCTACACAGGTTTATCAAGACACGATTGTTTCACGTACTATGTTCACGTACTGTTTCCGGTATATCTTGCATCCGTAGCACAGAAGTATATATATAACATATGTTTATGTTAACAAGTATTGGCAGCATTGATTCACCTGTCTGCGTTGCTGGCCCTGGGAATCTTTGAAAATTTGAAATTCGGAAAAAATGTTCGCAATTACGATTAAATAAAATCGGTGAAGTTCAATTAGAAAATTGTTTTCGGTTTGGAATAAGTTAATATACAGTCATGCAGCATTAAAATATAATGGAAGTGTCACGCTCTTCATTCCTGTTAAAAATCTATTTCGTGTTTAAATCGTTGTCATGAAAAAGTTCGTTACGAAGTGAACGATCGGAAATCATTGGCAGATCCCACCGTCAGCGATCCGTATGAGTCAGAGAGCGGGATTTGAAGAGGTTAGTCAAAGAGGAGAGAAAACTTGAATTGCACAAATGTCTTCTCATTGAAAGAATTTTCGTACGTTTAGTTAATATGTCACATAACACTCCAAAGTCTGTGAGACATGGATTTTGCAGTGCCATTTTTTCGAGTTCGCCTATCAATTTCGATAAGGAAAATACTAATTATTTAAATAAGCAGTGAGTTACTTTTCATATCATAACTTCAATAATAAAAGTCATTATTATATATTTGTTTCCTCTTAGAGAAGAGACGTGTTCTGACACGCTTGTCACACCTCGGAAAAGAGTGGAAAGTCAAGACGGATGTCCGAAACGTGAGAAACGTAAAATATTAATCGAGAGTGATACAGTTGAAAATTCAAAGTCAACTGATCCACCATTTGGTACAAATATAACTCGATTGAAATCTGCAAGTGTATGCCCAAGGAAACAAGCTCTCTTCCATGACAATCCAATGCCAAATGTAAAATATAAAGCATCTGTGAAAGTGTCATCCACAACATCGTTAAAGGAAAGAGCTCCAAACATGGAGTTTTGTACGCCTAAACAATATAAACTTCGTACAGCTACAAGCAGTACGAAGATAAATTTCTTACCTGCAAATAGAACACCTGTAACCCATTATTTTAGTGACAATATTTTGTCACAAGCTACTCCTGATTGTTTTAATGTTGTTCAAGTAGAAACACCATGTAGCAAACCAAATGAAATTATTATTGAAGATCATACGGTGTATGAAGAAGAGAACACCAATTTGACTGTAGGAATACGTGTCAGGCCATTGAGTGCGAAAGAGTTAAGTGATTCAAAAGTTACGTCAGTTGTACAAGCGAATGGTCAAGATATTATCATTACTTGCGAGTCTGTTCAGCATACTTTTACATATGATCATTGCTTCGTATCGCATATGGATGCATCAGAACCTGATCATGCAAGCCAAGAAATTGTGTTCAAAAGCATGGTTTTACCATTGGTGCAGAATGCTTTTGAAGGCTATAATGTCTGCTTGTTTGCTTATGGACAAACAGGTTCTGGGAAAAGTTACAGCATGATGGGCCAAGAATCAGCTCAAGTTAATACGACACAATTTGATGAGGCAGCTGGTATTATCCCAAGATTTTGCCAAGAAATATTTACAAGAGTTTCTACTAACGCGAGCACTAAAACTACAGTAGAGATTAGTTATTTTGAGATTTATAACGAGAAAATCCATGATCTCTTGACAAATGTTAACAATGGAGTAAAAAGAGCTCCACTTAAAGTAAGAGAGCATCCTGTCTTTGGCCCGTATATCGTGGATTTGAGCCAACACTGCGTACAAAATTACAAAGATCTGCAAGTATGTTCATAATGCCGACCAGATTTGGTTGTTGTAAAACCGTTTGAATATTTACATCAGCCTCATTTGTTTTAGACTTGGCTGAAAGTAGGTAATTCGCAACGAGCTACAGCTGCAACTGGGATGAATGAAAAAAGTTCAAGATCTCATAGTATATTTAGCATCATTTTAACACAAACTCCAGTGAATAACCAGCTGGTTAAGGAACTCGTCGATGACAGTCGTCGGAGTAAAATTAATTTAGTAGACTTGGCGGGTAGTGAAAGATTAAGTCAAACTTGTGCGAGCGGTGATAGATTAAAGGTTTGTTATTTTATGCTTCATTATGTGTACGATAAATATGTCTAATGATATATAATTCATATTCTATTTTTTACAGGAAGGTGTGTCCATTAATAAATCTTTACTTACGTTGGGAAAGGTGATCGCATGTCTGGCTGAAAGTACAAATAATCGTAAACGAGGCTTCGTACCGTATCGTGAATCTGTCCTTACTTGGTTACTGAAGGTGAGTACTTTCAAGTGATTTAGACACAACTTTAAGTAAACAATTTTCTTTATTAACTTTACAACGAAGCTTTTCTTTAACAGTCTCTAAATGTTACGATAATAATTGATGTATAAGCAATTATTAATTGTTACTTGCATAAGTAGAGGTATCATTTGATACAATTTATGATTGTACTAAAAATCTGTGTTACATTCTCTTTGTTGTAAAACATATTTAGCTCGTATAGTATTACGTGTAAATTCAGTCTTGCAAATCATATTCAACTCCGCGTTGAATATTTGGTAAATCTAATTTACCTCTAATGTTTAAATATATTTATGAAAATTGCCATTAAATATAAATGCAGTTACGTATTGTTTGCATAGACATGTAATTATACTTTACTGAAAAATAGAAATATCGTGGAAACCGGAAGAATCGAATAATGTTAATACTTGCTTCTGTAGTTTCATGTCATGCATGTGTACAATGGTATTAGACTATTTGTTAAGTATTATGCATTCAAATTTTAAGTATACATATACCCATTAATATATTATCTATCTTAACAATTTCGTGAAATAGTAACAAATATATCTCTTTTAATTTCATTAAGTTCCGAGTGAAAGTTATACAAAAAATATTCTTTAGACATAAAAATAAATTATTGCTTAACCACATTGTGGATATCCACTACTAATCTGGATACAAGTATATACTTAGAAGTCTTTAAGAAGTATTTAAAAATAAATAACAATATTAACAATAGGTGTACTTTATAAACTTAATAGCTATCATATTAACTTCCTCATTTACATCCATTCCGGTGCAAACTCTTTAAAGGCTCATTATAGTTAAAGTGATATGATTCCAAATATTAGAATTACTTGATTTCTTTTGTCTCATTGTCTTTGGAAACTTTTTTCAACTTTAGATTGTCAATGCTTGTGCTCTCTTCTTTGGTGCTCGGTGTGTCATGTTCTTCTTCTTCTTCTTCGTGAATTTCTTGACACGAATCCCTCCGTGACTTCTGTCTTATATAAGCCGCCAGGCTTCGCCTTTTATTCTCCTTACACAAGAGACAATTGTCTTTCGACAATCCCTTCTGCTCATGATGCTGAGACAATCGCTGAGATTGTACTCGCGTCGACTTGCCTGAAAAATAATGACATCCTCCCATTGTAATTCATTTGTAGTGTTTCGTTTGATTTTTAGATCTTATAATTAAAAAATTATTATTGAAGCTCTTTTATAAATAGTTTTCCAATTATTCGTCTCTAATCTCGAAGGTTTTATTTATTGCTAGAGATAGCCATCAGGATCAGATTTTTGTAAGCCTATTCGTCGTGCGCTGCTGCACGTAGCCAGTTTGGCTGATCTAACTCGTTACCCGAAGTTTATCTTACGCCCGCCCTTCGTCGAACGGAGAAACGTGACGTGTCGCACGTATCTCCTTCAGTCAGCTTCTCCTTTTACTTTCGCGTAAGAAAATATGATTCACGTGAGACCTCTTAAATAGATTATACCCACTTCCTAATTTGACGATAGCAGAACAAGTAGATAAAATATAATTTCGTAAGGCAATTAAGCTATATAATACATCATATTCTAATATTAATCATAAAAAATTCGTTTCAGTTTCACATAGCGTATGCGTGTATGTAAATCAACTAATGGAATTTCGTCTTTTGATAAGTGTCGTCATTTGTCGAGTCTTTTGTAAACAGTATCTAAAATCGTCTACATAGAAATACATTTAAACGCGGAAATATGTAAACTATCAAGTCAGAAATCCGGTTCCACGAGTCACGAAACATTTTTGAATTAATTATCGCGAACCTTCTAAGAAAAATTGTTGGTATACGCGTATTGCATGTGCAACACCGGATAAAAGTATTGACACATTATTTAAAATGGAATAACTTTATTTAAATCAGGATTTGTATAACAGATATTGAAAATCCATATCAATTATATGTACGATGAAAATTTCATCGAAACCGGTTAACGTTGCTACGAGCGACAAAGACTTTAGAGTCATCATATAATACAGAAGAAATCTTGAGAAATCAATGAAGATTTTGTTCGGTACTGTACGTGTAACGCGTCTACAATTAACGATCGGGTAAAAAAAATGATCGCAGTTCATCCATTTTGATCTTTATCACGTGATACTCTTGATTCTGTTTATTTTGATTATGGGAACTGTTGTTAGAATTATTGTTCCTTTTGTATTACGTGATTCTATAAATATGCGTCGTTCCATTCGACAATAAGCAGTAGTAAATTATAAATAACCGGCGTCAACGCTATACTACAGCGTCCCACCGTCTATTATAATGAAACGGATCATTTGCATATTATATTGCAGTCTCCACAGTAAATGCGTGATCGTAAACATATTTTCGCTCACGTTTTCAATCTGACTACGTTTTGATTGCGTACCTTTTCCTTCGGTATATCTACCGTTTCGCGTTACCTTTTACGTTTTCCGAAGTCCCGTTTAAGACAATTTGCGCTGTTCGAAGTATTGCGTACGCAATTTTCACACCTACGCCGTGAATAAATAGTTTTAAATTTCAACCCAACCCGATAATTTTCTTGACGGTGATAACTTTCAAACGTAATGAATGATAAACACATAAATGCGGACTGCGTTTGAAAACCAGTTCCCCGTCGATGATAACATGGAGGGAGGGGCAACTACGTAGATAGCACAGAAATACCTGCGAGATGTATTCTTATGCTATCGTACTACACAGCATACGATTTCAAATTATATATAACTGTTTAGCCTTATTAAATTTTATAATCGTTTGTTGCCCTTTCAATTAAATGTCAAATAAATGCGATCACTGCAACTGATCAGTGAATGTGCGATGGATTGTAGCGATCGATCATTTGTTCGATCCTATCTACAAATTCATTAAACGTTTAATCGCTCGAAATATTTATGTATCTATATGTTTAGTCACGTACACTATCTCTGTTTTCGTTTTAAAAGGGAGTATATGTACATATATCGTTAAGCTAGGTCAGGGATTCAGAATAAGCGAACTGAAAGTCCACGTTCTCTCATTCCGCGTGTTTCGAATGTTAACTTTTTTTAAAGAAGCGACGTGTACACGTGGTAAAAAATGATAACGCGTCATATTATTTACTGATGTCGCCTATGCAGCGATACCGTGATGAATATAAGGAGAAACATAATTTAGTATATAGATAAAAGCAAATGACGTTAATTTCCTTAAGATACCAGAACACTAGTGACTGTAAAATGTGATAGGACTGTTAGCCATGTACAAATATCGTTACGAGGATATTATGTCTGCAAAAAATCTGGCAAGAATATATATTTTTAAAAGAGATTAACGAGGTGATTCTCATTGTAAAGTGTAAGACGTAAAAAAAGCGATAACGGATTTATTATTCTCGTGCTTTCGTCGACTTAACGGGAATTAACGCGTCAGCGTTGTTCACGCTGCTTCTCTCTTAATAAAGAGTTCATCCCGGATGACTAACTTAACACATGAGTAAAAAGAAAATGATTCATATTCATACGATCAAAACGTACCATAATTGAAGTAGTCTTTATTCCACGGTTGTTCGTAGTCCCGGTATTGAGGACCCCTGATGAAGCCGCAGGTCATGGCTTCGGGAACGTATATTAGATCCATGGCTCCGACAACCAAGTTTTTCTCAGAGAACGATCAGATTATATTCGTGAAGTTTTATTCACGTTTTTGGAATCGTGTACGTAAACGTTTTATTCTTACTCGCCCAATATTATTAACTGATTTTCATTTCCGTTGACGTACGTCTCGATCCGTCAGTGGAATGAGCTTTCAAGAGTTCGCGGTGCGAGTTTTGTTCTCTTTTGGCTTTCAAAGGAATCCGTCGAACAATCGTGAAGCTACGCCGATTCTTTAAAACTGAGTGAAAACTCGTTTCGCCTTCGCCGTGTAAGGCACGCCGTTCTCGTTGCTTCCGGTCTCTGGTCTTTCACCAGTTGGGAACAGGTAATTTGATGGTGTCCAACCGGTATGGTGTTCGTACAGCGTCGCTTAATGTTTTCGACAGAAAGAAAGAATTGTTTCCAAATCACTAAAAAGCGAGAGACTACGTTGTGCTCGGTTTCGTACCGTGTTTCACTTTGAACTAAAGGAGCATGGATACCGAGCACGCTATGTTTATGAGTCGCGTTTTCCCCTCTCCATCGGGTGCTTGGTCTCACCACTCCTCTCTTCTGTGCACCGCACGCCCTTCAAACCGACGCTTTGCCCCTTCTTATCCGCCAATCGCCTCCGCCGATTTCCTCGCGGATTTTACGATCTTCAGCTTCAACGCCTTTCATGCGCTTATCGCTGTACAACCGCCACCGTCCCTTGAATTTTTCTGCCTGTTTTTCTACATCTCCAACGAGGTCTGTCTCTTGGTCAAGGTCTCCCAGCTCATGTGTTTTCAACACATTCTTAACATAATTACTTACGAATCGCCGATTAAAATACTTTCGTTCGTTTCATTTATTTTCATTTTTCCAGTCTCCTTCAAATCTTCCTTTATTATATCAAAAGGAATGGTAACATGTGTTATATAAAGATAAAAACAATTAATTTATTGATTTGATAGTTGTTACCGATTAGGTATGATTTTTAGATATTACTTTTCAGCACTGAACTTACATCATTAGCGATATGCACGCTCTATGTATTAATGCGTGTAAGAATTGTTTGTTTGCGCATGCTATCTTTAGTTATCTATTTCAGAATCTCGTTAATGAAAAAAATTATTCTTCCAATAACTATAATCCTGTGTTATAAGTGCAAATAATAAATCGGTTAGTTATCATCCACATCTTCACAGGAAAAAATGATATAGTTCTGTTCACTTGCGAAGAGCGCGAAGATTGGTTTAGATAATTGATAACAGTTAATTTAACTAACCTTACTATGGTTTTACTTGGCACGTAACCCGAGAGTCGTGGAATGGAATGTTTTAGTGTACGAGATTTATTATGTAATCGTTTAAGAAACAGGTACATGTATATACACGTAGTTACATATTTACGTGCACGTGTTGCTTGTTTACGGTGCAATTGTATATCATGCTTTTTTTACATTATCTTCAGCTGCGAACAAAATTAATGACTTGTTTACTGATAAAGCGTGAAGTATTGTAAGGTTTAATGAAAACAGAAATAATAATTACGTGTTGAATTTTGAGTAAATATACTACATATGTA
>NW_017162322.1:2275806-2291040 GCF_001652005.2 Ceratina calcarata | reverse complement strand
TTTTTACATTATCTTCAGCTGCGAACAAAATTAATGACTTGTTTACTGATAAAGCGTGAAGTATTGTAAGGTTTAATGAAAACAGAAATAATAATTACGTGTTGAATTTTGAGTAAATATACTACATATGTGTATATTTACGTACAAGAAATTTTTCCTTAAAAGCACTTTAGAATATTTAACGTCAATTATGTTCGATAACTTATCTGTGCAGTTTCTTTATTATTGGAATTAATATACATTCCGATTGAGATCTCGAATACGAAAATGATAATGAAAATTACGTGCTCGCATATTTGACGATTAGGAATAGCGAAATCCATTGTTCAAGCTTCCTTTCTCGCAGTAAGCGAAGCACCGCGTCAAAATTAGATCAGATTAAATGAGAAAGAATTCAGCGTATTCAAGAATAATCGGAAATTCTAAACAAAAAGGTCGATGGCAAGTATGTAGACTTTTTCCATTATTGAACGACGACTTAATTAACAATACTGCTCGCAAACTTTCGTACACACGCACATCGACAAACAATTACACGGTCCGTCTGGTATCTTATCGGTTTTCATTAAATCGTATCAGGAATACTGGATAACGTTAAGAAATATAAGCGTGAAGTCATGATAGGGATCAAGCCTAAGTATCACTTACAAAAGATTAGTCGCTATCCCTTAGCATTCGGTTATCTTATCATGAGCGATTGCTGATAATGATTATTTATACACAGAATAATTGATATTAAGTTTAGTAAAGTGCGCAGAATTTTAATGTGAAACTAAGGAAGTTCACTTGTTGTCTTACAACTGTGAGACATCCGAAAGAAAATTAAATACAGAGATCAAATAACAAAAACAAGACCAGGAAAAGCTATCGTAAATAGGTATCGAAATGACTCAGACAAGAGTGACCAATTGATACCTGAAAAAACCCGAGCAAGATCTTTTAGATTCAGCAGAATATAGCTTCGAGGGAAGAACATGATTTATGACACCCTAAAGTGTTTTGCATGTTGTCGCAGCTCGTACTGTTATTTTTAATTTCTCTTATACAACTTAATTATGATAAATTGATGCGCAATTAAAATGCAAGATACATATATGTATATTTTTATGATTCTTTGTTTGACAATTAAAACGATTCCTGTGGAGAATCGTGTTGAATATTTTCATTTTTTAAAAACTATCTGATTTTCTTTCTTTACTGGATCGATTAGGAAAGTCTCGGAGGCAATTCAAGAACAGCGATGCTTGGAACGGTATCACCGGCTAATATACACGTCGAGGAAACTCTCGCAACTCTCCGATACGCTTGTCAAGCCCGAGCTATTGTCAATCGAGTTCGAATTAATGAGGATCCGCACGAGAAGTTAATTCGGTAATAGATAACGTTTTTTGTGAATGAATATTATGAATCATATTACTGTAATCTTTTATCGGCATACATACATACATACATACGTTTCCTGTCAAATGCGCCTAATAGGAATCGATAAAAATCGGAACTTACCAAATGGGCTGGAGCTTATAGCAAGAAACAAAAGACTGTCGTCAGATATATTTTTTAATTCCAAACCGATAACCTAATCTTTTTTATCTTATGACTGTAATTATCTCTTTTTTTTTATTAAGGGAGTTAAAAGCAGAAGTGCTACGATTACGCGGTGTACGAGAAGGATACGAGAAGCAACTTGGAATTTGCCCCCGTCGTCTTCTTGATTCCATCGGAACGATCAGTCAAACTAACGATGAAATCAAGCAGAAACAACAAGAAATCGATAAACTGAAAGATCAATTAAAGAGAACTGAAGAGCAACTCGCAATCACACAAATGTAAGTTAATCTTATCATGTAACTTTTAAGGTATCAGTGTTATAATCTCTGGATATGATCGGGAAGATTATCTGTTTAAAAAAATTGTTTATCTACGCAGCGCATTACCAAATTATCCTTGAAAAGGATTAGAGGATGTTCACAGAATGATTGCTTAAAATATTTAGTCGCGTGTAATTTCAGGACTTGGGAAAAGAAATTGCGGGATACCGAGGATAAGAAAAATTCCGAATTAAAATACTTGCGTCGTTGCGGTATCGCTATCGAGATCGATATTCACGAGAAGGATAAGCAGCCTTGTCTAATAAATCTCGCTGCCGATCCTATGTTATCTGGTACGCTTTTGTATCTAATTCCTCCGGGATTGGTACGCATCGGAAAAAATTCTGATCCTTCAGCCTCTTCTGAGCGTTTGGATATCATGTTGGATGGACCGCTGGTTAGACCCTTACACTGGTTAGTCATTGGGTCGTTTGCAGTTCGGTGATTCGGAAATGCTGTATTCGTTGATGTTGTTCACGTTCTTCCACTCGTGTTCATTTTCTCTAACACCTAGCCTTTCAGTTTGTTGCTTAATTAATGACGGTACAGGGAAACGTCTTCTTCTTCATTACTTCGCTCACCTTTGTTTCCGTTCACGACCTGTTTCCTCCAGTTGCACGTTTTCCGTGATGTAACATATTCGTTCCATGTTTCGACCGCAATCTAATCCATTCTGATTTTCGCATGATAGTTTTCTGTGTGAATCGTACTATACGATGGTTCCTGAACTTTTCGAAGTTATGCATGTCCAAAATTAAAGGAGACTTAAGGCACTTTGTGAAGAAAGTATAATTACAATTACGTTCATATTTAAACTAATATATTCGTTAGCACAATCCTTTTATTGACCTATTGTGTATTCAACAGCACCATCGAAAATAGTAATGGAAGACTTGTATTATCGTCCGAGATGGAAGGAGACACATTTGTAAATGGGCAGGTACAATACACTATAACTTTTATCGCGTTACTTCTATTATCAAACTGTTTTTGGTACTAGGTAGTAACGGGCAAAGTGGTTTTAAAGCACGGCGACCGGTTAGTAATCGGCGGTAATCATTATTTCAAAGTTTCGAACCCATGCGATGAACATAACAATGTACAAATTTCGACACAAGCTGTAGACTACGAGTTCGCGCATCAGGAAATTCTTAAAGTACAAGAAGCGAAGTATGTAACAGTTTTCTTTTTTGCCAACGATTATTTGTAATTATAAAGCATTTGATGTTATACTTTTTATTTCCTACAGATTAAGAGCCGAACTAGAAGACAGTAAACAGAAGGCAATAAAAGAATTAGAGAATGCGAAGCGAGAAGTTGAGATGCAATTAGGAACACAAAAAATGTCGTACGAACGTAAAATTGAAATCCTCGGTTCTACAGTCGAGGAGCAAAAGCTTGCCCTGGAAGAAATCAATCAGAAGAAAAAAGAATTGGAATTGGAGAAACAGTTGCTCGAAAATGAAGTTGAGACGAACAACCGATTGAAACAGATACAATTAGATCAGAGAAGAGGAAACGTTGCGCCATATAAATCTAATTTTTTACAAGAGCTGGAGAGCATTTTAAATGAAAAGACAGCCGATGCCGAGTTTGCATTAAAAATGAAAGCTAGCTCGGAAGCGATCACCGATGGAGGCATCACCTTGCATGAAATGCAATTATTAGTAAAAGAAGCTACTGAACGTTGTCGAGAAGTCGGCCTTAATTATGTACGTATTTCCGTACTTTATATTTTAAATGATCATTGCTTGACTCATTCATTGATACATTTTAGGAATTCGACCAGCAGCAGATGATTGTAGACAAAAGTTTGAGGCCAGTCATTCGGATACGTAATAGAGATAACATGAGTGAAACGTTCTGGCAACCAATGCGATTTTTGGATTGGGTTCATCGTCTACGAGATTACGATATCGAAGATTCGATAAAAGAGTTGTGTACGTCAGAGGCGACTTGGGAGCCTTACGAGAATACAGAAACATTCGAGGACTCCTTAAATAGTAGTCGAATCTCGATAAATATGACACCAGTAAAAAGACACTTAAATGAAAGTTTGCAACAACTTTCGCTGGATGCGACTGTAATTGAAAATCAAGCGGTTGACATGTCTAGAGATGAAAAAACTATAAACGGATGCCTTGCACAAATGGAACATGCTGCAAGAACTTTGCAAGCACTGTGTACCAAGAACACTGAAATGCAATTAGTTACTGAATCTCTTAACAATATGCAAAGTATTATTGATAGATTGCGCGAAACTTTGGAATCGATAGACGTGAGTAAATGCATTAATGGAAATGCAAATCTCGCTCAGAAGTGCAACGATAGCGTAAATCAAGGCTGTAACACAGACTTCCCAATTTCCGGAAGTCATAATATAAAACCTCTTTCGCCAACAAAATCTACATTGCGTAATAATGTTAAAGGTTTTGATAGAAAATGCGTAAGATTTACAGATGTAAATTAGACGAAAAAAGTCAATCTAGTTAAAGTTAACATCGTGTAATTAGACAATGTCCGCGTTCAGGATAACTTATATATTATTATACGTACAAAGAAAGAAACTTTACGACGTCTATTAGTAACTATAGAATTAACATATTGAATGAAACAAAAAATGTGTTTAGTTGCGTTTATGCATATATGTGTTTTTATTTCAGTTATTGTTCATAAGATTGTTATGTAGTATCTCTATACATAGATTTACGCAAAAATATTACTATATTGACGTCTGTTAAGTTCTTACAACATCTGTGAAACTACACTATTATTTAAACAAAATTTAAATAAGCATTTTTTTATAAAGTAATGGATAATTTAATACGATATTAATGAAATCTATTGCGAAAGTTTTATTCAACTGAACTCATATATAATCAATCAAAATAATCCTCAATATCGATATCGGGATTTAACAAATCTTCCCCGTAAATACTTAAGTCTAACTGATTAAGAATCAAGTTCTCGCACATTTCTTCCAAGTCAGTGTCACCAATTAACACTGCTCCCTGCATTTTACCTTTATCCAATATAAGTTTTATGTATTCACTTCCTTTAGTCATTCGAAGTAATATCTCGTAATTGTTGTCCAACTTTTGTCCGTTATACAAGCCTAGTAAAACTACTTTGTAACCGAAGAACTTAGTTACATGAGAAAAAAGTTCGAAACAGAAATCCTGGTAAAATTCTTCGTTCTTCAACTTAGAAACCATTGCCTTTGCCGCGTATCGACCCATTTGATGCGCTTGAGTCCATAGTCTCATTTGAAACCAATGATCCGCCAGTTCCCAACCAGCGGTACACACATCTCCAGCAGCATATATACCTTCTGTTGAAGTTTCTAACTTCCAGTCGACCAAAAATCCTTCATCTTCCCCTTTCTTCACATTCCCTAAACCAGCTATATCAGAATTTGGTATTACGCCTGTAGCTGATACAATGAAATCGCAACCAATGATTTTTCCGTTTGTCAGTCGAACATATATGGGCCATTCTTGCACAGGATCGAATTCCTGTTTCTCAGATTCATTGAGAACCCTAGCTATCTCGCATTCGTATTCAATCTGTACTTTTGCAGATTCGAGGATTCCTTTTATGTCAAAATTGTTGTGCCAATCTGGACCTAATGCTGGTCCACCTTTTAGAGCTGCAGTATCAGAGACAGTATACCTCATTCTTTTGGTTAGATTTAAATTAACATTTGGGAGTGTTTCAGATTTATGCACTTTGTCCATAAAAAATTCTGCAGCTCCAGGATCGACGAATGTTGCCGAGATATGTTTATCCTTGATCACCCATACAATTTCGAGTCCGTCAACTTCGTATACAATTTCAGTAGCAATACCACCATTCCCAACTATTACAATTCTCCTTGAATTTTTTATTTTTTCGGAAAATTGAATGACTGATTCAGTATCTCTTATCCCTAAAATAAACTCATTATGTTCTTCTATAAGTTTTGGTCTAGCACCATTACAAAGGCATAGCATTTGATAGCTTATAATTCTTCCATTTCTAGTTTCCAATTTTTTATCTGAAACATTTACTTTTATTACAAAATCGTTAATAATTTTCAATGAATCATACGTTTCTGTCAAAGACTGTGTCTCTTTCTCTTCCACATCGAACTGTATCAACGTCTTGCCTAGCGAGACTATATTTGTGACCGCCTTTACTAAAGGACTTGCCGTAACTAAAATAATTTTTTCCTTTGGAGCAAGAAAAGCTATGCTCTCAGCACATGATACTCCAGCAATACCGCCTCCTACTATTGCAAATGCACAGTGCAATTCTTTTTTATCCATTTCAAATGATTTATTACTTCAACCTCTCAATACAATTCGAAAATTAAAGTATTAATGATTCCATATCGTATAATCATAATATATATACGGGACATCAAACGTAAGCAACCCATATTCCTTTGCTTTCATTACCGCAACACGTAAATCTTTATAAGCTTTTTGACATAAATTAGTGTAACTGTAAAGAAGAAGAGTTAACGATTGCCAAATTAAATTGCTGTCGATTAGCTTCACATATAACTTACTTATAACTTAAGAGTGACCCATCATGTTCGGAGATAAACTGTTTTAACAAATCAATATTACGGTAATCAAGGATTAAATATTCGTCTCTGCATATTGGACACGGACTGCCAGTATCTATTACACCGCCCCTCTAAAAAAATTGTTAAAGTTGTTTTAGTACACAACACGACTAGTACTAGAACTAATATATTTTATGTAAAAAGAAGAATGAAATTTACAATGCACAGTTTCCGTGTTTTTTTTGGTGGAAATTGACCTTTGAAATTTCGTCTATAAATCTTCCAAACAGGATCATCACCGTACGTTTCCCTATAAGCTACAAATAGAAATTATAAACGTGATCGAAGCTATTATGAAAATTAAAACGACAGTATATACGTAAAAAGTATGTACCTCTACTCTTCAGGTATCTTATACTGACTTCCACAGGTATTATTGTGGTCCTATCCTTCGAAATAGGAGCTCGCTGTAGGGCGAGTTGATCAGACTGCTCTACTTCGTTCAATTTCGTAATTGTAGGATGCATACATTTCACCGGTATAACCTGATTGAAAAATTAGAGAATTAGATCACTTTCGACAGCGATTATTTCAATGATTCTTACTCTCGAAGTTAAGCTGGGTCTAATAATTGACGCAGCAAACTGCAGTTTATTCAAGATCAATGCCATTATCTTCCTACTTCTCTATACCAGTTTTTCCAAGTTGCATTACTCAATTAGTGGAAATATGGAATAGGAAAAACCGGAATTCTTTTTGCACAGTTGTTATACTTTAATGGTTATAAACTTAAGAAATTAATACTACAATAAATACTTAATACGTATATTTTCTACTACTTTATGTTAATTTATTAATAAAATTTAAAACTATTCAAGCATTCGTTAATTAGCTCTTAATTATTGGAAAATGTTTAATACCTAAAGTGCATAAATCTTGTTTATTCCACAAAATATATTTCATACATCTTTTTCTATTCTTAACTAAACGTATAGCTTTCGGTAAATCATCGTTTATTATCACAGTTTATCTTTAAAAGTTACTCATTTGATTCAATTTTAGTAACACTTCTGCTAGCTTCTCCGTGGGAATTAGTCAAAAAATGTATTGAACAGTGTGTTAAATTTAAATGCCACTTAAATCGCAATAACTATCATAAATTAAGTCAAACATATATTCCATTTAATACTTAATTGTTTCCGATCTTAACACAATTCAGCGTGTAAAATAAACATGCAGTTGATTCATCTGAGGCAAATAGGCTATTTCCGGTTTCGGCATAACAGCAGCTTCTACGTAGTTAGGTGAGAATAATTTTACTCCTGTTAAAAGTAAATTTTGGAACTGTTAAACAAGATATCACAAGAAAAACGACGTTAAGGTAATAAAAGTAACGTTTGATAAACTATTTGATTGCAGATGGCAGATCAACAAGAAGATATTTACGGATTTTGGACAATCTTGTAGCGTTTGCTGATGCGTAGCCTATTTTCGTCAGAACGTAGGGCCACGTCGTATACGTGTATAGGAAATGCAATATTTCTTATACACCGCTGTGAACATATATTTTCCATAAAGCGGATTTAATTGTTAATCAAAAATGTGAGTGGCTTTTCTGTCGTTGAAAAAAGCCGAAGTATACTCTTTCGACTTTTGATTTGGATCTTAGTATTCCGACACGTTATTCTTTACAATATTGCCGTACGATTTCACGTACATATTTCAATGAATAATACTAATAAGTAGGTAAAGACTTCGGTAGAAACTCGAGACTTGACGCAAGGTGGAACGATCAATGCATTAGTGATGCAAGTTCTCTTGAGCATATTTATCGGATTTTTAGAAATTGCATGAGAGATATTATTCATTCTAAACTTGCACGAGTGAAAATCAAATGTTACCGAAGCATTATTGAAAGTGTTTAGTGATTATCCAAAGCTAAAAGAGAAATGTTGGCAAATTCTTAAAATGTAGCATAAATGGACGATCATAGTGTGCTATAAATAGTAATTACTCGGTGATATCAAGTGATAGGGTGGGGTCGCCATGATCATTGGTTGACGTTTAGGGGGAACTCGAAACGCGGTTGGTTTATTGTGTAACTATTCTGGGTGGGATATGCGTCGAAGTATTGCGCAGAAGGAGATCTGCCAGTTGACCATCGAGTGATCACCGTTTTCCGAGGAGCTCACACCCTCCACAGATAGTTTTCCTATTTGTAGATTTCGTTGCTCAATCTCAGTATCCAAAGTTGCTCTTATTAAGGAATGATCAAAATATTAAAAGAATACTTGAAGTAGGGGAAGATTCGGTATAAAAATCTTCACAATTGGCACTTTACGATCCGCGAGGTAGATGATTCACGTATAGTACGATGAAGGACAATGGGGCATAGCAAACCGATTCGATAAACTCGTACTTCCGAATTGTCCGTGAAAACGTATTTAATAGTTAGGTAATGATCATTGTCAGATAAAAAAATAGAATCTATTGTTCGCACGATGAACTTTGTTCTAACTGTATTTTACATTCGTGAGTTTCACAATATGGCCGTGCATACGTGTACGCTTACGACCTAAACAAGTATGTTACGTTTTCCGATTAAAAAGAAGAACATCTTTGTGTTTTATTGCAGATTTCCATCATGATCCTATGTTTGTACTTCGATATGCGTTAAATCGTCGAGAATATCATCAAAATGGTAAGTCATTTTTTTTTAATTAGTCACTTTCCTTTCGCTTCGTACATTTTGCGGGAGAGGGCACCATGTATGAAAATTACGAAAGACGCTAGTGGAAGGGGAAAGCGACAGGATCAATAACCTTAGCTCATGACCTCGTATCCTATTTCTGACTTCGTCAGCTTTTAATAATCTTACAATACGAACGTTTAAATGATATAATAAAAGTTTTTAGAAAATCAGTATGTATTTTGAATAATACTTGTACTCGATAACACTATGGGGAAGGTAAATGATCCTCGTGCTGTTCTCTTATTCGCGCGACCTTGTGTGATGCTATTTTTTTAAACACCGGAAGTTTTATTTAATAACTCAATTTTATTTCAAGTGTATAATTATATGATATTATTGAGTTTTATATTATTCTTACGTAAACAGATTCTCGTCTAAAACGTATTAATTTAATTCTTGGTTGAATTTGAAAGAACACTAGATGTCTTTTAAATTGAATTGTATTATTTTGCGCGATTTTGGTGATCAATTAATAACGATATCATCATTTAATATTACTGTGTACATCAATTTCTGGAGATCAATTTTTTAATACTTTGCATGATGCTTTTTCAGCCACGCATAGATCCCCTATCTTTATTGAAATGTCTTAGTGTTTTATTGGGTCCAACTGGAGGTATTAAAAGTAAAGAAGAGGTTCACCGGTTGGCTAATTTAATGACAAAGTTCTCAAAGAAACTTGTTTCGAAATGCATTTACATACAGATATTAAAAACTACAAATACTGATTTACTTAGCCAGTGAGTATACTTTTTTGTCAATTTAAATTACATATATCGCATACCGGTACACATGAGTATTCGTAATTTGTATAGTTGTGTGATATATAAAATGTATGCTAGAGTAAAACAGCAGGAACTCTAAACCATTGGACAGTTCCATTGATGTGCTGTACACACTGATAAGAGTTCCACAAAACAATTCTCTTAACATACTTTTGAAGTACACAATTTACAAATTGTAGTCGGCAACTTGAACAATTCGTTATTTTTCATTTTGTTTAGATTTATGGGTGCAGGAGGATGGAATCTCATTCATATGTGGCTTACAGATGGTATTCTTGCTAAGAATTGGGCTCTCATCCAAGAACTTTTAGAACTTTTGCTGTTATGCCCAGTAGATATCGAGAGATTAAAAAGCAATAATTGCCCGAAATTGGTAAAAGGTTTATCAAAGGAAGGGAGTCACCAAGGTGTTAGAGTGTTAGCTAGTCGACTGGTCGAACAGTGGTTGAAGATAGTGAAAGGGGAGGCTGCCCCAAACTCTGTGCCAGCACAAATCATGACTATTCCAGTTCAAACAACTGGTGTTCTGGGGCAAAGTTTTGTATCCCAGTCACCGCAACAGCAACAGTATTCCATTCACTGTGGCACTCAACAAACCATTTCTGATGGTACGGAAGCGGCAACGGTTCAGGTGCAAGATCTGCAATTTATTACGAATTCCACTTCGACCATCGCGGTATCCCATATTCAACCACAGCAGCAACACTCGCAAGAACAGCAGCAGACCCAGGAAAGGACGACTATACAGCCATTACAATTGCAAGTTGTTAGTAAACCGCAACAGGTGCAACTACAACAGCAATTGTCATCGCAGAAAAAGCCAGCATTCGTCGTTGTATCCACATCTTCGCAATCTCCGGTTCCTGTGTATAAGATAACTATTCGCGAGGGCAAACAGATTCTTACAACAGTGGAGACAGACGCCACGAATATTAACAGTGTTTTAAATACGAACAGTACAAATGTAGAAGTTAATGGGGATGCCGTAGATGATAATCTTCTCGCGAAACAGACTTCGGAAGAAGAAGCGTCTATGGAACTTAGTGATGGTGTAGTTAGTGGACAAGATTGTGAAAATGACATTGCACAATCTGAGAAATTAGACCAAGTTTCAAGTGAAGTGAAACAAACTGTAACGGATACCACGGACAATCCTGACGTTGAAGTTAAAAATAAAGATAGCAAAGACAGTAAAGACAATGGTAGTGAAAATAGTAAATCTAGTAATAAGGAAAATCGGGACTCTTCTAAAAAGGACGAGAAAAAATCATCGAGTTCGGATAAAAAGAGTCATCATAGCTTATCTTCATCCTCGAAAAGTTCTTCTAAGCATAGCTCGAGTTCCAGTTCGCATCGTTCCAGTTCCACGTCATACAAATCGAGTAGTCATCGCTCCAGCAGTAGTAGTAATAATAGCAGCTCAAAGAGTTCGAGTTCTAAGGACAAGTCTTCCAAGGACAAAGATAAGCATCACTCATCCAGCAAACATAGTTCTAGCAAAAATAAAACTGATAAAGAACGGGAGAAGGAGAAGCAGAAGAAGGACCAGGCGGAGAAGGATAAAGCGACGTTAGAAAAAGTCCAAGGACAGGCGTTGAGTTCGAAGTTCGGGAAGATACCGAAAAAGAAAGCGGATGAAGAAAAGTCGTCTGGGGATGCGGCTGTGAGGAAGTCGTCGACGGACTCGCGGGACAGTTCAAAAGAAAATAAGACTGACGCGAAGAAGGTTTCAACAATGCCGGAGAAGAAGAATATTTCGATTTCCATTGAGAGTAGGAAAAACTCTCAAGACTCCATAGCGCGGCCAAAGACTGTGAAAACATTTAACTCTAAATTCAGATCGACAGGTTTGGAAGAAGAAGTGAAACCTCCTCCGCCGAGATCGGCGAAAAAGTCGAATCCGGTAATTGACAAAAAGGTCATACCACAGAAGTTGCCTACCTTAAAGAGACCATCGCCGCTTAGGGAAAGTATTCCGACGACGGATAAACGACCTAAACTATCGCTGGACTCGCCAACCACGCCGCCTGTTGAAGAAAAGAAGGGCGGCATCAAATTGATACCACCAAAGCCAAAACGTAAGTATTATCTAGTGTCTCAAATATTATACTTACAAGTGTCTTTTTATACTATCATGTATATATTTTTATTTCGACAAATTAACTTCAATTTTAAATCTGTACGGAGAAAGGTATATACTATCTTTTACTTATTTTATACAACGCTAATGTTCAAAGACTACACCGTAAGTTCAAATATATGATGCTTATAGATTTGTGTTTTTATGAATATTAGTAATTATTGACGAAATGCGAATATACAGCAATTACAATTTGTATAATTGTCAATGCTTGAAAATGATATTGTATTGTATTGATCTCGGTTTTCGTAAGATAAATATGAAAAATGATGTATGAATTAATATAACACTCAACTTTAAAAGCTATCACATTTTTTAATAGTAAGTTTTTCATTAGAGCAATCAAAAAGCAAGAAAGCTATTCTAACTGTGCTTTGAACATTAGAATTTTCTATTATACGTGCCATTACTAACTATTCAATGTTGAGTTTGCAGGTGGTTGGCTCCTGGACAAATACGAGCAAACTTTATTATACACTTTGCATTTTACGCGAACATTAATACTTCACTTGATTTGCCAAAATGTGCATAGTTCTATTTATTTGATTAACTTGCAGTTTTTACAGCCGTACTATTTTAGTTTGTACCAGTATCACATAAAAACCCTACGTTACGTTCCTAAAAGTTATTAGAGTACTATAGAAGATTAACGAAAACCTGTATCAGTCGACCCACATGGAAGTGGATCGAGAACGGATCACGCTCCTGCTTGCCTCGATAATTAACGTCATGTTCGAAGAGCGAAGAAACAATTAGGATCACCTCTTTCAGCATCGATTTATTTCCTATGTTAAGAAGATCCAGCAGGTAATCTTCGCTAAAAGTTTTAATATAAATCGTACGTATGACATGACCGAGAGCTGAGTGCCGTACGGTAAAAAAAAGAGAGATAAACTAGAGTCGAGTATGGTTTTAATAAGCGATGCATCGAAATTGACCGTGCAATTCTCTTTATTTTTCAATTATTCGGACAACAGAAAGAGAGATGTGTTTTGTATTCGATATATAATTTTCGGGGTGTGCTTATTTCGCCGACGAACGATACACCGATCGAAGTCGACACGGATATTACTAATCTACCTAGGTAAGGAAAACAAACCAACTCTTGTCTATCCATACTTCTTTCCCTTGTACATGTACACCCTATTAAGCATTTTAAATAAATTGATCAGAAATCTGGAATATTTAACTTTTGGGTTTCTGCTATACATCTTGCTCACTGAATGTTTGATAAAAGCATACGTTCATACCGTGAGCCCGTCCAGATTTCCATCCTCTCGGTGACTAATCGCACAAAGCCGAAGGTATAAATCAAGCTTGAACTCTCGAAATGGTGTTTCACGGTCTGCGCTTAATCTCGGAACAGTAGTTACAGTGTTATACAGTTTAAGAATCGAATCTTAAGTTCAAGTTTGCATTAATCTCATTTATATTAAGGTTTGGGCAGTTAGTTAAGTTTTTAAGTTGCTTGTTCATAGTACCTTTTAATTTTACTCCCATTAATCTCGTTGCACATGCCAAGTAGTTTTACCAAAGTCGCTATAATATATGATAACACCATTTCGAGTGTCACTGCACAAGGGAACAAATTTTTTCTTATATCATGCAATGTTATTTTTCAAATTTGTATCGTTCTTTAATTCACAGTGGATTTTCCAGAATGATTCGAATACGTTCGTGCGTTCATCAGAGAGAATTGAAATTTGCATTGGGCGCATAGTCCCAAGATATCCTTCTGAGAGATCGAAAAAGAACAGTGGGAGTGAGAGTGCGAGAGAACGAGAGCAAAAGAGAGCGAGCGAGAGAAATAGAGAGGGAGAGAATGAAAGTGGAAGGAAGTGTGACAAAATGAAATAGATCTGAGATAGCATAAATAGTATGTATGCACGAGTAGATGAGAAAGCGAGAATCCGTGAAGGAACGAAAAGAAAAGAGAACAGACCGTGGAATATCGGGAACGAAAGTATTTCCGGAAATGCATGAAAAGACAACGCTGCGTATCAACTCGACGTCTTCGAACAAGCCGCCCTTTAGGATCAGCGGGTCTCTCCTTACTACCAAATAGATCGTCTATTTGAAATGACAACGTCAACATTGGCGAAGAAGTCCTTCTTCCTTGCCAGTAATCGCGGATTAACAATCGAGAGAAAATACGAAGAACGCAGAAAAACAGAATGGCTATATTGTGCTTATCATTAATATACGAACAATCTGTTATCTAATTTTAAAGTACAATTCTTCCAAGTTTGTTACGAGGACCGCGTTTATTATATCCTTTCGAATACTGTAGTTTTGATTGTGTTAAAAAAAAATGATTACGAAGTAGACGCTACTTGTGTACTTGAGCAATTTCCAGACAAGAATAACTCGTCTCAACCCGCAAGAGTATTTTCAATTATTCCTCGAGTATCCCCTTTCGTTCAAGAAACGGTGTGTCTCGCAGCTCGAAATAAAAGAGAAAACTCGATCAATTCCTTATCTAAGCATAGTAATTGCTCGGAAGAAGAAAAAGGAATTCTTTAATCGTGATAATTCGACGATTCGAACGAATTTAATTGAATTGGACGGACAAGTACGGATTTGATAATGATCTGTTCGAATTGAACGCTTGAAGGAGGATGGGCGGGAATTACGACGGAATTGCGCAACTGCATGTATCTTGGTGTGCCCAGTGGAACACCGAGGCCGATGTTTTTGCGACGGTCTTTATACCCGGCACTCGTATATGAGGCCGGATTCTGTTTCTCGCAGCAGTTGCATTACGCTCACGTAGTATATTAACCATTCAACATATTTAGGTCCACAATGCTCGTGGACGATGCTTGCCGTGTAGCACCCATCTAAATTTATATTTGAATTTATAAAAGAGTTCATATCAAGATATATAATTTATATTGGCTCGACGCAATTATTGAAGCCACTATTTATTTTTATCAGTCGTAATGCACTTTCCTGCATAGAAACGCGTTTTCTTAAAAAAAATAATACGTTTACTTATAATTTACAATATTTATGATATCGGCTCGAACATATTGAAATTAAATTTCATAATGATTTACGTACGTTCTACTCACGTTATAAAAAAAATATCTGCAGTAAAGACGAAGAGATTAAAATAATTAACGATAACTATTTTT
>NW_017162322.1:2261958-2275221 GCF_001652005.2 Ceratina calcarata | reverse complement strand
TGGATTTTATTTAAATAAGGCTGGATTGCAAATACTCTTCCGTACATTCGCATAAGGAAAGAAACATTGTTTTTAGCGAATATTTTAGTAATCCTTTTAAACGAAACGTTAACATGTGTACTATTTGAGTCACAAAGAGTTTATCAAGATACGAAACGTAATATTTAAAAAATTATACGTCGTTAATGTTACGTAGAAGATAAAACGCCTAAGAGCTTATAATACGAGACGATTTTAAAAGTAAGAAAACAATACTTGAGGATGAATCGAAAGTTTATGGAAATAAAATTGGAGCCGTATAATTAAAACCTGCATATTATTCCCCAGTTTACTGTTATATCTTTCATTAAACATGTTCTAAGAACAGTTACACGATTATCGATACGACTCATGAACAATATAATACATGTTTTTTCGCACTTTCTTTTCAAAACTGCATTAATGTTATGCATCAATCTTTCTCGAGTATAATTTATCATGCACGCTATTTCTTCAGCGCTAAATATGTAAATTATCTGATTGATAGTTATCATTATTCGAATTTGAATATTTTTTTTCAACATTAAATGAAAATAGTTGCCAAAATGGGCACCCGAAGAGGTTTTTGTTGCTGTATGTTATTGTGTATTCCTACAAGAGAACTTTAATTTGAAACTAACTTCTACTTAGTAAAAAGAATGCCGTAGTTCGACTGTATCGAAAGAATGTAGCTATGTTAAATAGAATATCCTTTTCTTTATCAAGTTACTTTGCATTATTATTTAATTATGTAAAAAAAAGTAATACGCAAAAACTTGCAACTTTCCTTAAAGTAAATGTGCAATACTCTCAGTCCGTTGTACTTTTAAAAATTCAGACCTTCAATACGCGCACGTAATCTGCTTTAAATTCTGTTTGAAACTCTGAATAAATTAGAGGCTCCTATAGATTAAAAGTAATCGACAAATTGATTGACCCGCTTATCATAGAAATTGCTTAATAACGTAACTACTACTTACAATTACATGTACAATTGTGCAATAAATATTTGTCATTTCCCTGTTTGAATACATCGCATTATTTTTATTGTTGTATAATAATAATAATTAATTGTGTAGCTCTTACAGATTCTTTTCTTAGGGTTCCCTCTAATTCTTCATGTGTCATTTATTAAAATATCGTTTTATTGCAGCTCTTCCGAGATACCAGAATTCGACCCGCAGCCTTCGCGCAGTTATAAATTGTTTTCTTCTTGCAGGTTGATGCGGATTATTGTAATACCAGCAGTTAAATAGAATCAAATAAAGCTAATCTTTGTTTTACAAGGACATATTATACGGAATGTTAACAAATTTTATTAGTTAAACGTGATGCACAGAACTCTTCTTTTTGGTGAAGGCACCTGAGAAATCAGTTTACTGTACTTGTAAATATTAATTTACTTTTTATATATTACAGATGTTATTAAATATTGTAAAAGATAGTAAGAAGATAGTATTAAACCTTTCTCCTGGTTAACTGTTACATGATTTAAAAAGTGTTGCGATTCATCGATCTCTTCCTTCTAATTATTTTATTAAATTATATTAACTGTTTCTTTTAGCAATGGTTTTGCAAGAAAGCGATATGTTTATGGATGCTTTGACCGCGTCGACGAAAAGTAAAGAACCGAGGAAAAGAAAACGGAGGACGTCCATCACGAAAGATGGTCCCACGGAAGTTAAGAAACAAGAAACTGCCAGTAGTAATAATCGCGATGTCACAACACCACCCACCTCACCGACAAGTGCCGATGAAAAATCACCCGTAGTTATCAAGCCTAACTTTAAGTTTTATCAAGATACGCTAGAAACGGAGGAAGATAAGGAACAGAAAGAGAGGGAAAATTCGGAGGACGACGCGAAGAAGGAAAAGGAAGAGGCGACGGACGATCAGAAGGAGAACAGAATATACAAAGCGGAGATCGATGACGATACCGGAAGTAACAGTGAGTTATTTGAAATTTTGTTTATTGATATGATCTTTAAATAAAATGTTTATTTTATCTGTACGAATGGGAAAATATTTTATTCTAGCACCTACACCGGAAGAAGACGTGGATGAAAAGGCTTCGGATTCTCCGGAAGATACTTCCTCCGATTCGACGAAGAAGGATTCCGTTGGTCCTTACCCGGAAATACGATACGTCGATGGACTGCGGAGCGTTTTGCTACTTCAGAAACGCAAAGGCGCGAAGAAAGTATTGAAATGGAAAACGGATCTGGAATCGGTGCGCTACTTCGAGTTAGACGAAACGGAAAGGGTGAACGTTACGAAAACGTTTACCGACATGAAACAAATGGAGAAGCAAAACGAGAGGGAAGCATTCCAAATGGCCAGGAAATTAAGTAAGTCCTTAAGAAGACATTACGTTACGCTGATTCGAGTATGAATAATTAAATTGAATCAATTATTGCTACTATTTGGTTTCGTAGGTAACGAGGATTTAATGGAAGAGAGGACGAGATGGAAAGCTCTAATTCCGATCGATTTACCGCCGCCTTTAGTGGAGCCTGGAAAAGACAGCAGAGAGAAGGATATTCAGTACGCTCGGGAGAAAGGAATTTTACAAGCATTATACTTCAACCGCAGCATGTACGTATACACTTTTTTTACTAAATAACATCGAACATTATATGCCGTGCAGCGCGCGAGCAGTAGGTATGTGCAATAGATATATAATATGTTCGTACGAAAAAAAGAAAACTTGGATAGTATATTTATTTAAAATAGTATTTTATTGCATATAAATTTGATCGGTAACGGAATATTTCATTTCATACAGGATACCAGACTCGGCGGCAGAACCAGACGAAGAACGTCACCATATATTTAGTGAACCTAAAATCATTCCCTTGGAAGATCTCACTGGAAACAAGGAAAGTGAAAAGGACTTCACTTCTATGCCATGGCCGGAACCGAAACCACAGTTACAACCCCAAACGCCACCAGTTACGAACTTCCATTATCCAACGTTCAATCAGCAGCCAGTCATGGCGTCTATGGGACCTCAGACTTCGATGGGACCGATGCCCCAAATGTCTCAGCAAATGATGGGGCCCACTCATATGGGTCCTATGGCTTCCGAGATGGGAGGCCCGATGCCTACTACCGCGGGAGGTGGCTGGAGAACCGGGGACGGAAAAGTAGTCGTACCCGACGCAATGAGTATAAACCCGATGGGTAATATACCGAACGCGTTCCCACCAGGAATGGAAGGTGGCCCGATGGTGCCACCCGGAATGATGGGACCACCGCCGATGTTCAATCAACAGCAAGAGGGCTACGGTATGATGGGCCCCGACGATATGGGTTTCAATAACATGAATCCCAACAATTTTCAAGGGCCACCGGGTCCTATGTACGGTCCTGGCCCGAACTTTCAAGGGCCCAGAGGTGGCGGCCCGATGCATGCCAGGGGCAGAGGCGTCCCTGGACCTGGTTGGTACAGAGGCGGTGGGGGACCACCCGGAAGAGGAGGATGGAGGGGGGGCGGCGGCGGTGGTGGATGGAGAGGAAATGGAAAACAGCCACCCGTGTGTAGGCAATTTTCGAAGAACGGTTACTGTCGGGTCGGTGACAAATGTCAATATCTACATCCCGGTGTAAATTGTCCACCATTTTGAACGAAACTGACACAGTGAATTAGTTCAGAACTTCCGCAGCCGCGTGACATGAACATGCATTCTGCTTGATATGAATTAATGAACAATGAGCGAGAGTGCCCCGAATGGTTGATCATGTTCGATAGGAGACTCGCGTTCGAGAATCGATGATGTGCAATTTTTTATTGATAATGAAATCAAAAAAGATGAAGCACCAGCCATTTTCACAAAATGTAAACGATTCACTTTACTTTGAATAGTCTAAGAAGAAAGCGCGATAAATTTATTTTTCATGAATAATACTCAAAAAGATTACCAATATTTTACACTACTTTAAATCTGAAGGGACAATGTAAAGACAACTTTATTCATCTGCTGGGCAGAAAAACCGACGTTATTTCATTCAAGCATAATTTCAAGTAGATCTTTTTAAAACGATTTGAAGAACATCGAACATGCTTTTATTCTTCTTAGAAATTTTGATTCAATTCAGACCGATTCAATAAAATCTTAATTGAAATGTCTTCCCATTTAAGTTCGCGATTTACAGGCATTAACCACTGCCGACAAAATATGGTTGATTGTATATACGTGAAGAAACAAGGGTCACCGCGAGTTTTAATCTTATTGGCATGACGATTAACGATTTCAAAGTGTAACGACGCTGACGAAATATGAAGTGAACAGGAACTCCAGTTTAAAGAGCACTGCTTTTACAGATTGTCAGATGGGTATTAATCACTTTCATACTAATGAATTATATAATTCAGATACTGTTAACATGAATCGGGCATATTACGACGGAACAGAACATTGTAACACCAAAAGTTCAAATAACGAGTCAAATAACTTTTATTAAATTAAGATATATTACGTTTAGTCATCTACTGTAGATTGGTTGTAAATATCATACATATAATACTTGTATCATTTTGTATAAAATCTCGCTAGCTCTAATAACAAGAGACTGTTTTAGGCTTAAACCGTACATAATAATATAAAATGAAAGCAACATTTTTTAGTAAACAGAAATGTGTATCCGTAATTTGAAGTATGTAGTTAAAGCGTACCGCGATCGAGTATTTGCAGAGCACATTTTCACCTTATAACTTTGAACGTGTGCTCGATAAAATGTATCTCTAACGTTATACTATATCATTGTGTTAAATATTTTTTACGAATTAAGGGTAGTGGTTATTTTTTTTGTATATGATTGATCGTTATGTTTGTATATAACATTGATTGTTGTATAAGAATTGCTTGAAGGAATACATAAAGTCATACCTATTTTCTAAAATATGCAGCATTACTAGCTCAATTACAGAAAGCTATCCTTTGTCTTTATCATTTCACATTCCTTCCTGGCTTACCATAAAATATCTTAATAATGTCCACTCCTATATGTTCTTGAATACTTGATTATCAATATATTAGTATTAAATATATATTTATTATTTATAATTTAAGTATACAATGTACACATTAGGTATATATATTATGTTTTACAATTAGTTTGTAGCAATTACAATTTCAATATCGATTATCGACATTCATTACTAGGATGAGCAGTCACCAAGTACCCCGAGAAATTTAAATACTATATAACATGTCGTAAATCATAATTTTACATTGATCTAAGTTCATTTGAATTGTTGTGGTGGAGGACCAAAGATACTTCCACTCTGTTTGCTTGCAGTTCTAGAAGGAGCAAATCCAAGCATCTTCTGAATATTCTGCAATAAATAAAGATTCTTGAATATATGTAAGAAGCAAGAGTAAAAAATTATTGGAATGTGTAAACATACTTGTCGGATACTCATGGTGCACAGTATGTACAAAAAGATGAATGAACATTCTGTATAATCGTCTCCAGGGAGATTCCTATGGGATAAGCCTTGTATCCAACTAATTGGCACAAAAGGTAGCCTGGCAACGACTCTACCATCAAAAATACTATTGAACATGCTTAGGAGAGCTGTAAATGCAAATCCAATTGCAAACATGGATTTCATTTTTACTAGAGATAAATCTCTATTGTTATTTTTCAGCCTTTCTTCCTCTCTCTCAATTTTCTTCTTCTGTTGCTTATCCAGTGAATCTCCATGTGCTTCTTTTCTTTTTTCCACTAAATTTTATTCAATTGTATTAATAAAACAAACACAAGAAATTAAGTACTTTTACCAATAGTTGTATAAACACTCACATTTTTTACTTTGTTTCTCTACCTCTGCTTTTAACTTTTGATATTTTTCTGTTCTATAAACCATTAGCCACGTTAAACCTGTGAATGTTAAGAAAATTAATTGATAAAGACGTAACCTTAAAAATGATAACAGTTGAGAGGAACCAGTTACCTTCTCCTAATAAAGCTGTACAAATACTAATAAATACTATTAAAATTGTGTCTGCCCACATGTTGACACAAAAATTTACTAAATATTGTTTAGACTATTCGAACATATGAACCGACTCTTGAAAACACACTCCTGCACAGCTGCACAGTCCGTATGTCATTCTCTACTCAACGAGATTGAAAGATATTTGCTATGAACTACTGTGAATGGGTATGAAATTAACATGTAATTTTCAACATTACCCCTGTTTTATATTATAGTTACGTCAACTTCAAAATTTGTATTTAATGAGACATTGTTCACAAAATTTATTGTTAACTCTATAAAATATTAAAATAAGTCTTTTCCAAAAGTCTCATCGCATATATCTCCTGCAACGAAAACTATATAAAACAATGAATCTCAAAGACAATAATTTTCTTTATTGTCTTATCAACACTTATGTCTAGTACGATACAAATTTAATACAATAAATGTATGCATAATACATTGCCTCGCGATTCAAATGATATGCGTGACACGAGATGCTATATGCTATATGTATAATGTGGCAATAATGGGATCTGCGCACATGAATCGTGGAAAAGTAGGATACGTATTATTATATACTATAATATCAAGATTGTTTATTCGCAGTTACGTGTTCAGAATAGCTATAAATGAAGAGGGTACCTAATTTGTCATAAAGACCCGAGAGACCCTTTTATGATCCTTCTTAAAGGGTGCCCATAAAACTAGCCACTTAATTTTACCTGAGATAGAGCCAGATTATGGTCCTTCATTGTATGAAACAATTTTTAATTATGAAAGTCAGGTATAACTTTCTGATAAGCTTAGATTTCGAATGGTCAAGGTAAACTTCGATACTGTAAATATTGGAACTGATTAGGAGATACTGTTAAAGAGTTTGATAAGTCTTCGATACAGAAGGAATCAACTGTTCCTCGACGCATAAATGTTTTCAAATGCTTCCTGGGATGATATGCAATAAATAAATTTCGATCCATTTGCTTCGTTCCTTTTCCACGTGGATCGATCTTATCCTTTTTCGTATCTTATTCTCTCGCTGTCTGTCATCGTTCCTTGTATTTCTCTTCGTTCCTCTCGAATCGTTTTACCTTCCTTTTCTCTCGTCCATCTTCCATCCCTGTCCCATCCTTTCCCCCTCTTTCTCCACCATCCCTTTCTCCGATGCTCCCACCACCAGCCGCCACCATCACCGTAATTCTTTCTCTTCTCTATATGAAATTCTGTCTCCGTCTCCTAACTTCGGTCTCTGTTCTCTCGCGGATGCTTCACGTGACCAGAACGGTCTATTGATTCTTGGAGGATTGTACATGCGCCCTCGTCCTCACGATATCTGCTGCCAAGGGGGTAAGTACGTGATACGCTGGAAACACTGCTCCGAGTTCCGTTCGCCAACGGCGGAGACGCATACGGGGCTGTAATCGTGTATAGAGACGAAGGGGTGAAACGAGGAAGAGGATAGGAAAGGGGAGCTACGCGCTCGTGACAAACGCAGTATCGTCTCGTGTGGTGCTTGTGAACGATCACCGTTCATCGTTATGATTATCATAGTTAACGCCAGGTACATCTATTTCTTTATTTTCTCTCCGGGATATTGCAGTCGAACACTTGACTTGTTTACATGTTTAATATTACATACGTGATTTTCCAACAACTCTGTTGTTTCGTACTTGAGAACCGTCATGATGGAATGTAAAAAGTTAAGAACCACTCGGTGAGTTAAAGGAAAGTGCAAGTTTAAAAGCAACCTTTTTTAAATAACCTCAAATTACATTTCGGACTACGATGTTACAATAAAAATACAAAATTAATAGGCAGGCGGGCGAAAACTACTTTTTCGAATATCTGTAAATCCAACTTTTTGGAGAATTTTCGTGTACAGAGACTCATCGATTGAAAAGGTTTCTTGGCTACTACATAGTCAATTTATTTTTATGTATTCTTTTTTTTATTATTTAACGCTTGCACTTGTACACATTAGTGTTTTTTAATTGAGTGGTAATCAACATGCGAACGTTCTTGCGTGTGTTGCTAACGTTGGAGTATCAAAGGTGGTGGTTCAGGAACATTTACCCGGTTTCTCAAATATATCCGTAATCCGAGTTTATATTCGAACCAGGTGAATCGCGTAGGCAGCCGGGTGCTTCTATTCCCGTTTCACTGTAGTTTCTACACCAAAAGTAAACAATGCTATAACGACGACGACGACGACGACGACGACGTGTCGCGTTGCACGTTTCTCTGTTACAATGACTCGTGTCATTTTACCGTACTTCTTCTGAACATCGGCATAACAATACACCGTTTACGTTAACTGAAATATTACCTTATATCCCCCTCTTATTCAGTTGCTGCGTAGTGAAATGCTCGTTCCATTGCACCCGTGTAAATAATCGATCGTTCGTGCGATCAATGGAAGTTTATAAAAAGCAGTTTGATCACGACATCGCAATAGCTAGCAAATTTTCATCTTTCCGAGCCATTGTCCTTTCGTATTTCACGAACAAATTTTTTATTCTCCGTGTTTCATATTACCTGTGCTCATTTTCCTACTCATTTTTTAATCGTGAAAGCGTCAAACGCAACATTCTTTTAAATAGGAAGCTTAATGCTTCGTAGACAAACGAAATATACACAGAACCAACGACGAATGAAGATGTTCGTCCAGATATTCGCGTCCATTCGATATCGAAGAAAATTCTAGATTCTAGAGCAAGAACCGTTTTCCTCCTTGTTCGCTCAAAGATGACAAGTAGCAATTTACGTTTTCAATATGAAATGAAATTCTTTATAACTTTCACATTGCAGGACTGTATGAATTTTTAGTTTAATGATAATCAATGTACGTATGCGTACTTATATTTTTGCACACAAATCCATAGTTTAAGTGTAATTTTACATAATAGATATTATCCTATGTGTCGTTGAAGAGTGTCGAATATGTTGATCAAGATAAGAAAAAAATTCGCTGCTGGACATGTGGCTGATTCTTGGCCGAATTTCCGTATATGTAAAAGAAAGACGGACACAGCATGATCGAAATGTTTGCTCGTCTTGGTTTCAGAAGGCTAGAATAAAAGTTTAAAGGAGACAACACGTGGGCCATGCCAGGAGCAGAAACAGAGTGGTGACCTAAAACTCATCCTCGGCACTGACCCTCGATGCTTACGCTACGGCTGGTGTCGACTCATTTCTTGAAGCAGCCATAGGCAGTGCCCTTCGCCTTAGAGAAAGGGCTCGATGCGATGTGCCGTGATAGGGACATGAACCCAAAACTAGTCGAATTAAATGATCTCTTTTTAATGTCATATTGGTTGCCAACGTCGGTTTAAAAAGTTGCTCGAGAGAGTTCTGTGCGCGCGCGGTAAACACACGAAGGACCTATATACATATATGTACTTCGCCCCCAGTCTCTTGTCTACATCGAGAATTTCGCGTTTATACCCGTCCCTTTCTGATTTTCGTCATTCGTTTACACCCCACGCGTCGTTCCTTGCCCTCTTTGTTCGTTCGGTGACTCGAGGAATCAAAGTGATCGTAGATTAATAACGTGATAACGAGCCCAACGAAATCATTGCCCCGTGCAAGATTACCGCACGAGAGAGTGACTTAACGAAACAAACACAGTGATATAAATGAAGAAAAAGATCGATGTTCATTAAAGTTAGCATCGTTGGATAAGATATCCTGCTCTACTTATCTTCGTGTGCTCGAGGAAGACACACGAGAGCACCTTTTCATCTAACACACCCCTGGCAAATAGATTAGAAGGAAGAACAAACAAAAGCAAGAGGAGGTCATTCGAAGTAGCATTCAGGCTGAACACTATTTACCTAAACCTGTGGAAGGTTGCGAGAGAGTGCATTGTAAGTCCCGTTTGTAATAAACGTTTGTAAGTGTTCGTGTCGAACTGATTGTCGACAAAATCGCCAACAAGAATGATACAAAAATGTCATTGATCGTATCTCGGACATTGAAGACAAATATATATATCGCGATACACCCAATCGAAGATTGTCATTCTTGTTTGCGAAGTGGAATAATGTTTATATGCATGTTAGATTTATTTCAAGATTTTTCATTTGCACACGAAGTAAATGATGCCTCGTTCGATTATTTAGTTGAATAAAAAAATAGAAAAATGGGGGTTTGTCAATTTGATCAGTGCGGCGGCGGTGGCACGCGGTGTAGACAAAGTGGGATGAGACGTCCTCAGCAAGAACACCATCACCATCTCCACAATAATCATCACGATCATTATCAACACAACCACTATCATCATCATCATGGATCCTCGACAAGTCCTACGCGTTGCCGACAAGGCCACGAAAAGGTAATTGCTTTCATTGGCAGTACATTTATAATAATTAGCGAATAGATATCATAATGGATGAAAGTTGATCTTTTCGAAGGACGAGTCACGTTTAGCAAAAGTGAAACGCGTTCTGGCAGTATCGTTGCTGGGCCGTAACGCAGGATCATCGAGGGTTTTTGGCGCTCGATTAGATTCGATCGAGCCATACCTCGACACCGGTGTGCCCTTCGTGGTGCACCGGTTATGCAGTTACATCGAGAATTATGGATTTCAAAGCGCAGCCGTGTTTCGTCTCTCGGGTGGAAGCCCGAGACTGGCGGAAAGGTTGAGGGCTACCTTCGAGAGAAGAGGAGATGCCGATTTGGAAGCTGCTGCTTGTCCTCCAACTGCGGCGACGCTTCTACGGCAATACCTGAAAGAATTGCCCCAACCCGTCGTACCATCATCGCTTGTGGCTAGATTATTATCCGTTCATGCTCGTAAGTATCTAATTACATATTTATTGCCCCAGATTTATTTCGCTTCCTATAATACGCCGGTACCTTGAACATTTTGTTCCCAGAACATTACGCTAACGATCATGACCATTGGATCAGTTTAACGAAAGAACTTCTGTCGACTCTACCAACTTCTCATTACCGTTTGCTTGGTTACTTGATTCTGTACTTAAGCAAATATGAAGCTAAACACGGACGTAGCGCCGGCGTTTGCGGTGTGTTTGCCCCTGTGATTCTACCTCATGTTCCACCCGCCACTACTCTTCTTCGCGACATCTTGGCCGAGGCATCTGCACTCTTTCCGAATTGGTAAGTTGCACGACTATACGGTTTTTCTATTGGCATGAAGCATAAAAATGTTTAAATCGATGTCGCAAGTACATAGTATGTTGCGACTGTTGATTGATGCTCAATTTAGATCCAATTACTAACTATAAGCTTGCATACACGAAACCCTGTTACATAATTCAACTATATGTACTTTCGATCGAGATCGATTAAACATGCAAGCTTAAAATACGTATCTTTAGATAACGTTGATAAAATGATTATGAAACAATTATGAGATCAGTTGTTTTCACACAGTCATCCCAGCAAATGAAATTGATTGCTCTGGCTTGAATTACGTATTAGCACGTGCTAAATGGCCTAACTCTAGTTCGCTCGCGTGCTTTGTTCAATTTCCTGTCGCTCCACGTACGAATAGGTACGATCTTTCTAATGTACGTATAAGTACAGTCGTAATATTTTATATAGAACTTTTAAATTAAATACTTTGCTTCCTTTTCAAAATATTGCATATCCAAATGTTATTGAAAAATTTTTGATAAAATCAATATCGTTCATTTCTTTTATAGTTGACACACATTTTTGTAATTTGAGAGGATTAAGACTCTTTCGTAGTTCCATATTCTCGAATATCAAGCTGGCGTTAATCTGTATTAATTTATTCCACTTCCTATTGCGGTCATGAAGCGGTCCTTGACCTCATTGGAATTATTCAACATTGGCGAATGTTCTTGAAAGCACAGTCAATACTTCCTTTCGTTCCATACTTATTTTTCGATTAGCGTTCAAGGCGTGTGTTCCTGCATAGCAATAAACACCATATGTTTACTACATAGTTACGTATGTATACATATACGTTTCGACCGATCTTGGCGCTTCCACTTATTGTTACGACTCGAGAACGAGGTTCGCAATTAATTAATCTTCTAATTCTTTTATTACTAATTCTTATGAGCATGATTAATATCTTCTATTACTTGTTTATTAAAATATTATTAATAATTGTTCGGGATCGTATTAAGATTGTATTTGGAATAATTATCTAATATGCAGTTAATAGTACATACATATTATGCCCGTGTGTTGTCTCTGATTCGCGACAATTCGATCATCGATATTGTCGTCGGTATGCTATGTACGTGATAGAGAAAGCATTTGTACGTATAGTATCGTGTTCAATAGCTAGCAACGTGCCAATGTACTCTCACTTTCTATATAAAAAAAAGAACCAAACTGAAGATGTTTTTAAATGTTTCATTCTTGACATGATTTATGACAGAACCAATGTTTATTTGTATCGGGTTGGCATATTCACAGGAAATATTCTTATCCAAATTTAAAAAATTGTATATCTCGTGTATTTATGCTTTGACTAGTATAGTAGTATGAATAGTATCGTTCGTATTTCATTTAATAAGATTGTTTTCTTGACTTCGCACAATCCATCGATTCTTTGTAGAAAGGTTTTAATACATAGCATCCTGCGAAGTAATTTTATCCAGATGTGTTGGCCAAAATTATTTTAACTTCGTCAACAACACGTAATTTCTGGATTTAGACCAAACCCGTCGACGCAGTTCACGTTATTTAACTAACAAGCTACTCTTTAACATGATAAAAATGAAGGATAACGCGTGGATATATTTTTAAACTCGCCGAAAATGTTTGACTGCTAATAAAATCTGTCGTAAACGATCGATCTTTAGACAAATTACATAATACAATTCACGCTTTGTTAACAGTCACTTTCTTGACTTCTCAATTATAAAAGATTTTTATGCATCGATCGGGTCTCATTTCGAGGTCAATTTTCAATAAACATTTTATTAATTGCATTACACACGGTCAAGGAAATTGTCTGTTCGTGCTGCTGGTTTATTTGCGCCCGAATCACAATGGATTGTGCGTATTCTTGTTGTCCTTGAAGTCTGTCCAAGATTTGTAGGCTACTCCCGTTTACTTTGAAGAAGGTCGATTTTTTTTTATCTCGACCAAGTAATAACTATTACTTACCAGTTGAGAAAAGATGCTGATCTACAAAAATATTAATGATAAAAATATTGTCTATCGACACAGAAATGATTACATATGCTTTAAGGATGTATTGGCTGTACAGTCAATCCCAAAAGTTTATGTATCTTAGAAAAACACATTTCCTA
>NW_017162322.1:2194719-2261456 GCF_001652005.2 Ceratina calcarata | reverse complement strand
TTTCTGTATAACAGTTTTTCGCTAGCATTAATAGTTTACGAGTTATTTACGAAAAACGAAAAAACAGTTTTTTGCAAATTACTCGTTAACTATTGATGCTAGCAAGAAACTTTTATACAGGAATTGTAGATCTCTAAAAAAAGGTCCTGTGCAATTTTCCCGTAGGACCAACGGTTTAGGAGTTATTGGCAAAAAACGAAAATGTTGCCGAATCTGAAGGGGTACTCCTTGGAAAAATTTCGGAAAAATCGAAATTTTTTTTTGGTTGTTTATTATTAGCAATGTTCTTCCGACGTCTGATTTCTTTTTAAAAAATGCGTCTCTAAAGTGCATAAACTTTTGGGATTGACTGTATAGCCAATACATCCTTAAAATGATCTAACAGTGGCTAACGATTACACGTGTTTGCAGTATTGTTATAACGCACCATTGAGACACCGCGAGGCAATGACGCAATCTTTCCTAATATGTTTCGCCAATCTTCTACCTAATCCTAAAGCGTAACTACGCTGCAGATACTCGGGATGTGTATTTTGCATCCCTATTCAAAAGCGGAAGAGTCACGTTCACACAAGCCGGTTTCTGCGAGAGGCAGTAGCACGCCTACCAGCGAAAATAATCCGGGAACCGAGGTCCTCTTTCACTGTTTAGCATATGAATCGATTTGTTGATACACGTGCAGTATTTTCCATCTTTTGGCTGATTCGATCGAAATATTAATGAACGTGAGACACGGTGGACTTAATGGGAGATCCTTTTTTATAAACAAAGAATTTTATATACATATATTATTATTCCTCATTAATTTAGATTTTAGATGAGGCGTTCGCGGATGGCTAGAGCTTGTTTGAGATTCGTTAAGTATTTAAGGAACTGTCATTACGGTTGGACGCAAGAATGCGGTTTATCATGAATGTTCGTAGTTGAGATGCGCCTGTATCCTATTGCCGGTGATTTTACGACTTAGCTCCGTGCTAAATGTACATCGTCGACCAAAAATAACGTCCGGTTGACGTCAGGAAGCCAAACATGCGATCAGAAGGAGGTATACATTTGAGTAACATCAGTATTTCATGCTAACGATAAATGAATACTCGTTTGATATACATATAACAATTTAATTAGGTATCCGAAAATAGCTGTAATTAATACAATATGTATGATTAAATATAGGATGGATGTAGATACTATACAGAATCGAAGTTTCGAGAAACGGAGTCGGACTAAAAATACTCAGAATGGACATACAATAATTATGTAGACAGATAGACAGACGCGAAAGTGATCTACTCGTTCGATTGTATCGATCGTATACATTATGTTATACGTATAGAGTTTCCATTGAAAAGAAGGTAACTGTAAGTTAATTGTCGAGTTTATCGATAGTGAGAACAAGCCTCGAACCGGTTCTGAGGTGTTTGTTTCTTTCGATGCGGCATAGGAAAAGTACGCGCATAATATATCTTGCACAGCTCAGCATGTGTCTAGCTTTGTGTGGAAGCCGGTAGGTGCGAAGGTTCCTCTTTTTCTTCAATGAAATCTATACACGTTCGATAAAATTCCAGCGTTTAATCGCGCCAGATTAGCCGCGGTCGGATTACTCCGTTAACACCCATGCTAGCAGGGTACGTACTACGAAAGAGTATGCTGATGGGAAAACGGTTTCGAGCCGATCGATTCTCTCTGGGATTGTCACGTGCACGCAGGCTGTTAATATGTAATATGGGCTCGGGAAGTCGCCGCGTCACGCGCAAAGACGAGTCACCCAGGATCGGTGTCAGCCGACAGAATATAGAAGGAGGGTCGCGATCGGCAACTAGCGCAGTCTGACCGCTGACTTGTTCGTGTCAACGTGAGCGTCTGCAATATACCTACACGTGTCCGAAAGTAATTTCACATTTCGTTCGACCTGTACATATGTGCATATTTAATTAGGTCCGCGCGAGGCACGCCTCCGTAAACACGAAATCGGCCGTGAATTCTTTAATAAAATTAGGTAGCTACGTTAGAAACATCGATTCCAATTCGACATTGTAGATACACGTACATACGTGTATCATTAAAACGTGTGTCTGGTATGCGGGGAAACAGTGTGGTCCGTTCATTGTAACAACCGAACGGTTCTTTTTGAACTCCCGAACGGAAAGGCGTGCGCGTGTTAATTTGCGTAAGCTAGTAGGACGGAGTGACTGCTCTCTCGTCTAGATTTACAACCAGGTGACTATAAATGTTCCATCGAATCGCCGAGAGACTCGTCTTCGCGCCGGTGGTCCGCCATTGGAAAAGAAAGTTGGTCTTCGTCATTACATGAGCGACCACTATAGCAAAAGGGAAGGATACGCGTACAGTAAGTTCCACGTTCATCCAATAATATGTATCAAGTCTCGACACGCGAGTAAGATCGATTTTTTCTTTCCCTAGTTTTTCTCTGACGATACCCAAAACACCGGTAGGTCTCGCAAATGAAAATGTCGGAGTTAAGAAGTTATGATCCTTTTAGTACAGCAAATTATACAACTGAGTCTTCTTACCGCATGGTACAAACAAAGAAGATAATTTGATTAATAGAAGTCCGAATATGATAAAAAGAACACGAACACTTATATAATTTTACCGAAACGTACACATGATCTTCCTGTTTGTCAAAGTCCGATAGAAGCATCCATATAAGCGTAATCTTTCTTCACCTTTATATAATGTTGATGATATTGATTGTTCCTATGGTTAGATGTACGTACGATATCAGTAAAATGATCTTCGCCCTATCGGAAAATTTTCAATCGATTCGTTTTAACCCTTGCTGACTTAGTTCTCCGTCACGTAGGAACTCGATTATTATTAAATAATGGAACAGATCTCAACTTCTTACGCTTAACTCTACTTGTAAGCATTTTATTGCATTAGTGAGGTGATGCGTATCATTCATTAATTATAAGATTTAATGCACCATGGCTTTTTATATTTATGGCGAAAATAGTGTCAACGCCGGTGAACCTGATTCCAGAGAATGAGGAAAAGCTTATCGAGAAAGCACAATGAAACGCGTAATGACGTGACCTACCTTAAGCAAAGGCATTTCTCTCTAACACCGATCGATCCGGCTTACCCTTTTTCTTCGGTTGAAAGCGCGATTCTGTTCAATGTAACTTTTCAATTTTCTTGCGATGGCATTACCAAATCTAAGCGATAATTCTAATCAAATATGATTGCTGTTAAAGTTCGCTCGGGGAACATTGATTGATGTATACATACCAGCTCGGGTGTACGGATCAGTAACATGCATATGTAAATCAGTATTACATCATAAAGAACTTGTGAAATTCAAGTTCAATGGTACGAAATCAGTAAGGGTATCTTAGAATGTACTCACATCTTTTTTCATACACATTTGCCTATACGTCAGTTCATTAAAAACATTACACCACTTATACCGAACGGCTTTTGAACTTCTTACATTTTGCAATAGCACGTGCAAGCATTACTTCCCCTCTATCTTTAATTAACTTCTTATTTTGTAATTAATTTTTTAAAAGTCCATTGGTCAATTGTTCGCGTTGCAAATTTTTTTGCAAATTCCGCTTGAATCGGTCCTGAATGCGCAATGGAATTTTCCGATCGCGTGCAGAGAACGGACGAATTAAGAATGGTGCGTGCAAAAATAGAACTCTATTACAATTTATGTAATCTACGGTTTTGGATACGTAGATTAGGTGAACTTGAATACGTATATTTTATCGCAGTATGAGTAGAAAGTAAGTTAGAATGAGTTAGTGCGGTGCCAGTGCTACTACTATCGATCTTGTTAGAAAAAAAATGATCGCGGAGACCGATGACTCACTGCGAAAGTATCTGTGGTCTACAAGTCTGCAACTCACTATCACTATAATATAGATACGCATGTGTACTTAATATATAAGAATCGATTATACAACATTTATCATAGCATTTATAACATTTTTATGATAAATATTAAATCGCGAAAGATACGAAATGTACAACGCCAAAAAAGATAAAAGGGGAGGTATAACTGGAATTTTATTCTGTTGCATCTCTTTTCAGTACTCGTGACAACGTGGTGAACGGCGTGATCCCCGCGAGTGATTGTAAGATTTGCAACGACTCACAAAACGAGCCGAAAGATTCCGAGGGCGCGTCTCTACTTTGCGCGCTGAAACCGCGTAAGCGTAAGGAACGTCACGAGTCCTGCTGTCAAGAACGGAAATTGATCAGGTGAAATAAGATAAGATTCGTGATTCGGTAAACGTCCGGGCAGCTTTAACCGAGTCGAACGAACGGTTTCCAGAAGTAGCAGCGAGGAGCGGGTACTCGAAAGTCCCACTGAAACCGCAGACACGATTAGACGCGTGAGCAGCCACGAGGATTTCAACAGCGAGGAACATTTACATATTTTATCTCAACTTGGACAAGACATGGGTCACGGAGTGGTGAGTTCTCTGAACATTCGAATAACTCATTCGCTAACGGCAAGCCGTGCGCGCGTGTACGTTTGTAATACGTTTTACAAACATAAAGCGGTGTCGTTTCGCAGAAGTGCGGGAATCTTCCCTTGCACGAACGGACGAATGTTTCGCCCGTATCTAAGAAAACTCCGCCGATTTCATCGCCCTGCGAGACAGCTCTAGAAACGGAAAAATTCGAATGCGATGCCGAGAAGTTGAGAAGTAGCGAACGGTTTAGTCGAAGCATCACGCCGAGAGGAAGAAGGCAGGCACGAAGGAGGAGAGTGCATAAAATTGCAGACGCCGAAAATTCGAGCAAGGTAACTTCCGTTCATTATGGTGGGAAATATGATAAAATATGTGATTTTGTACTTGAGTCACGATGAGCATTCCTATGATAGGAAAATGAAGAAGAAATTGATAACATTTATGCGTCATCGAGCCCTGGTAGTTGTAACAGTTCTCCGGCACAAAGTTTCTTGGAAATGTTGAGCAGCGGTCCGAGTCGATCGCCATCACCTGCTCGACCGCCAACAATTGGTCAGGAAGATGTATATAACCCCGGCTTAACCAATTGGGCTTTTCAACGGCAGGAGAGTGTAAGCAACAACGAAATAATTTAATTGTAATTTACTTTGAGTAGCGATTTCACATGTGATTATAGGGTGATTCATTGATTACAGGATGAGGCTGCTGATGCGCGAGTGGAAGCCATGCTTTCTCCACGAAACTCTTTATTGTTACCCAGACGCTTTTATTCCGAGAATGAAATGCCATCCAGCGGGCCAAATGTTGCGGAGCGCGGTTTGAAAAATTTGACGAAGCACATAAACGGCTTGAAGAAAAAGATAAAGAAATACGAAGACGAATTCGAGGAGAACTTTGGTTATCGACCTAGTCATTCCGATAAAATGAGTAACAGGGATATAAAAAGATTGTGTACAGAGCTGAACAAATTGCGGAAGGAGCACAAGATGTTAAAAGAAGACCCGGTTAGCGCGTTAATAGCTAACGCAAACAACAAAACAAGGACAACTAATGGTAGCCCGACGAATAATAATAATAGTCAAGAGAAGTCCAGGGCAATATCGATGGAAGAAATGGTAAAGGAAGTAGAGAAGAAACTTAGTGAGAAGAGGATAAAATATAACAGATCCGAAAATATGGAGGAATTATCTTACGAACAGCTGATAGACGAAAAGACTGCTGTTCAAAAAGCTTTGCTCCATATCGAAAACACTTTCGGAAGACCAGTTTCTAAGGAAGACAGAACTGTTGTGCGACCTTTGTATGATAAATATAGGACTTTGAAGAGATTACTTATTAGAGCAGGAGTGGTGAGCATTCTTCGAATATTATTAATTACAAACCTGATGCTCTATTGGTTTATATATCGACTATATTTGTGTATTTTTTTGCAGACCAAAAATAAGGATAGTATTTCAGAATTAGCTACTATTTTGGAGCACGAAGCAATGGATTTTACATCATCCAATTTACCTAATAACACATCCGACACAGAAAGAAGAGCGAGCGAGCCTGACATGTCACATAGAGGTATTTTGGATTGTATAGACACAACAGACCAATTACCAACCGACAGTGATAGCCAACACAGTAGTAGCGAGGGGAGCCGTAGTAACAACGAAATTCTTCACGCGCTTCCACAGTAAGTTTCTGATAACTATTCTACCAGATACATCCTGATCAATTATATAATTAATTATTTAATTTCAGGGAAGAACTGTTGATCCAACAAAAAGTGACTAGAGAAGAGAAAAAGCGATTGCGACGAGCGTTGAAAGAATTAGAAGCACAATTCGAAGCTCGGGCCGGGCGCAGAATGATAAGGGAAGATCGTGGTCCGCAGGTTACAACAGTTTATGAATCATATAAACAGGCTAAAGCAAAACTTCGATTGATCGATGCCCTGCTGGCTAAAAATGCTTGACGCAGTATCTAATCGGCTGTCTTAACGTCTACATGCATTTGACAACCAGAAAGTCTCGAGAATATTGTGTAAAACATGCGCAGTGATTATTAAACAGTCGATAACTCATACAACATTGATACAGTTATAAATAATGGCTACTATGCAATAGGGATGTCCGAAAGAAAATATTTAAAGGAAGTGACATTTATTAAAAGATAGTACGTACGATAAATTAAAGTTTATCCAAGAATCAAAATACTTTGAGAGAAGAACGAAGAAGCCATCTAGTTACAGTGATGAGGTATTTTGAAAAACAATTTCGTTCATTATTATTTAATATTTCGTTTTGATAAATTCTCTTAAAAGACATATTATAAAATTATATTAAAACGATAATAAACGATACAATTAGTACCAGGATAGTAATTTGAACTGTAAACATTAATAGGTAGAAAGTAATATTGGTCATCTTGTTATAAACAATCTGCCATTTTGCACTTGTATTACTTTTCTTGGAACACTCGAGATATCAAATTCGATGACACAAGGAAACGTGTTTTGCATGATTATTGTAAAGTCTGACTATTTACACGAGTAAGAACATCAAGTAACAGAGTATTAAAGAAACAAAAATTATCACTGACTTGCTCCAGTGAAAGTTTTGTACATATTTTTTTACCAGTGTTACAAAATTCTTAAACTTATTCCTATTTTATTATATTATTTCCATAAATACGCATATATATACATATTGATATATACTGTGTTGTAATAAAAGAGCAATGTTTCATATTTTTCTACGTTTACACATTTCTTTGTGTTGATTAAATATCGAATAAAAAACAGAGACATGTATCTTACTCTAAATTAAGGCAAACGAGCAGTTAAAAAACCGTAATCCAAAACATCTAAGGAAGGACTATGATGAATAATGAAATCAATTCCACAATAGAAATGAATGTATAACAAGTATATATCTATAACTACATTATATTAATTTCCTTTGTTTAAGAGACATTGTGTACTCACATATTTGAATTCCAGCAATTAACTACATCATTTATATTTTTCCATTTTGATTACTGTTGTTAATCTCTTTTTATATAATGTAACGTAAAATATTTTTTTTCATTAAACCGACACGTCGAACGAAACTACAGGAGGCAAATAGTTAGTATATAATTTAAAGTAAAAGCAATAGATTTATTTATTTTATCGTTAAAACAATGATCAATAGATTTACAGACAGGACACACCTGAGAGTAAAGAACGAATCTGTGGGGTTATTCATAATATAAGTACCTTTTAAGAGATATCACATGTTATAATTGTAGAGTACTATAAAATGTTACAGTCTTATAGCTGTATTAAACATATTCATTGAATGCTCGTTAATTCTTTTTGTTTTATATTTGTGCGAGTAACGTTTTAAGGCGATCATAACGTAATGCAGGTACATATGTATAATTTATATACTCAGTAGATTTAAAGTTGAACTTGACGCGTTTTAATCGAAGGTGCTATAGCTTATGTTTAAAGTGTATCAAATTAAACAGAAAAGAGTGCTTTGCGAGTTTGACGAGCATGGAAATACGCTAAAGAGGATCGCGTTTCTCATTTTGGTAATAGTACGTATGTCAACAATTAAAATAATGATGTAGGAAATATCTTATAAATTATCTTAGATATGATTTAACAGTCTTGATTAATATTACATAGATCGATGTTCGAATTTTCAGACCGATTATAAAAGAAAAATGCTGAGAATTATATGCGTAATTTCAATTGGTTCCTTGCAACATGTTTTAGTTGAATTTTTATTTCCCTTTTTGATTAAAAAGAAGTTGTAGCGATCCCAGCTTTTATCATTAATTTATTTTTGCACTTCTACCGAGAAACTAGTTTCCTTTGAACGTTTTGATCTTGACGTCTGTTAAAAATTTAAACGCTGGCCGACGCGCGGAATAAACGAAAAAGAAAGATAAGATACGATTCTTTAGACTTAGACCAAAGCATCATTTAGTCTGTGATATAATATGAGAGGTATATTGCTTGTGTTAACATGGGAGAGCGTGTGTGAAAATATTTTTGATTTTTTCTTTTTGTGGGAACGATTTCTTGAAGTGAAGGAATGTTTTTTGGCTGTATCCTTCGTAGAAGGTAATCGAGATCGATAGATCTGTTTAAAAGATCGTAAAAACAAAAGTAGTAAATTAAGTAATGTTCACATTTTTTTGTAAAAAGAACCAACACACAGAAAACAACAAAAATTGAAGTAAAATATCGAAGAATGAGAAGGACTCCGGTAATTTAATTGAATGCTAGTTTCATCGTATTTTTTAATTGTTTAAAAGGTAGTAGTTTATCTATGTGATTTTCTCCTACGTTTTCTAAATCATTATTCATACAGTTGTATTCCTAACAGAACTCATTTTTATATCAAATATCACAGAAACATCTCAAGTCGATAAATCTTAAATGTAGAGGCATTCGTCACAATAGAAGAAAAAGAGTACTGCCTTAAAAATGATATAACATTTTCTATTAATGTCGATTAAAAATAAATTGTTATAAATCCTATGAAGGAGATGTATTAATTGCTTAAGAAATAAATATTTTCGTCGTTTTAATTAATGTATTCTGTATTGATTAAAAATGAGTTACTATTATGAGTGATCAGTTTAACGATGCATTTAAGAACTAAATACAAAAAGAAGTATTTGCAACTTTTTATTTATACATGTATTAAAAATAGTTATAAACGAATAGTAAAAGAGTAAAAAAATGCAGCGTTTACAAACAAGAGATTATGTATATACATATAAATAATACACATGGATACAAGGTGCGTATATAAATATACAAAATCATACATGCATACAAATCTATTATTCGTGATAGTGAGTAGCTTGCAGAATTGAATAAAGCAGGAATCACAGAGCAGCGGAAGACATTACTTTGTTATATATAGAAAGACCCCGATGAAGCCTCCGGAAATATTGTTTTAATGAAAACTCTTATTATATTCTTCAGTTGAGCATTCTATTAATCGTATATAGTTAAAAAATATTACAAATTTTATTTATCTTCGAATTTGTTTCCCTTTTTTTTACACAATTTTCGTTTATTTTCTCATTGTATGGAGAAGTAGTTCAAACAATGATCGTGTAAGAAATAAATTCGGCGCATCGTGAGGTACCGTTACCATGATAGTGTCAATTGCTTTTGAAACGTTTGAATTTGTCGTAGGAGTCCGGCCAAACGGTACGATGTGGGTTCTCTATTTGTAATTACGCTACTTCCTTTTCTATGACCACATCTATGGGTAAAAGCCGAGCCACAAGATTTGCTTTGCGCAAATGGCATTTGGGTATAGAATTTATTTGATGCCAATGGGATTTCCGTCGATATGCAAACGTAACCATTCTTCTCTTGTAACATCCTCATTTGCTGTTTTAGCGACATTACCTGCGATTAACAAAGAGAAAGATTAAAACATGATTTTAATAAAATACTTCTGGCTTGAAACGTAATTTGGTTCACCTCCTTATATAAATTAACAACGGCATTTATTTCATCTTCTTTGGCAGCTAAATCTTTCTCTAAATTCTGTATCTTTTCCTCCAAATCTTTGTCACTACACGTTTTCGCTTTCTCTTGTAGTTTTTCATATTTTCTACAATTTGTTGAAAACAATTAAGTTGACACAAAATTGTAGTTCAACTGCGATATAACTTACGCGTTCATCTCTTCAAATTGATCGTGAAGATTGATTAAAACTTCTCGGATTCCTTTCGAATCTTGAGACTGGCTTATCGACGAGGTATCAGTAATATGTTTATCAGATATAACTCCCTATAAATCATTTCACATTGATATTTTCAGTTGATTGATTGATCTTTCAATCGATACGGATTTACCTGATAAATTTTTGATTGTATATCCGGTCCCTCAAGGTGTGCTTTTACATTTTGTTGGGAGGCAAATAACTTTAACATCTTATTGTCTCCCGCGTGTAACATTTGTGTCATATTGAGTGTCGTGTGCAATTGATTGTCCGATCTAGTATCCTGTGAAGAAATAAAAATAAGCTTATGCGCACAATAATAAAATATTTTTTTATGTCGTGCATACGTTTTTCTTTTGAAGGTTTTGGAACTTGTTTGTATTCTCTTCTAGATTCTGATACTGTTCTATAGTTGGATTCAAATTATAATTGTCTACTCTCTTATCATTCCAACACATATTTGCGTTCTGTAGGAAACTATGCATGTGCATATTTTGTATTTGTGGATTGCTCATATGAGACATTTTGCACCTATGATTATGATTCATCTGGTCTACTAGAAAAGTCGGAGGTCTCATTCCTCTGCTAATTTTGCGAATAAGAAGTGGAGTAATGCCAGGTGCAACGGGCTGCTTTGTTTTCATTACGCTTAAAACCTTTTAGAAAAGAAGAGAATGAACTGTGATGATAAGCATTTGTTATTCGTACAATTGTCTAAGGATTTTCCTTACTTTACACACTTCTTGAATGTTCAAACCTAAATTATGGCTAGTGGCCATAGAATTGCCCACTACAAAGGGTATGTTACGAAAGTGGAATCTTGCGAAATATGCACGATCCACTCTTTTCAATTTTGAAGATAAAGTTGGCATTTCGTAATTATGAGTAACTATAGGGTCACAGTAGGATGCTTGCATTACCGCGTGCTGGCATTTGTATGAATTGCATTTATCCACGGGAGGCAGAGGAGCGGACGAAACCTCTAAATTATAATTTGCATCATTAGTATTAGTATTTCTTCCCCTAAAAGTAGAAAAACGTACAGTTCCATGCAAGTACATCATTTCCATAATCATTACTAAGAGTCCTTACTCTGTCTTTTGTTTAGAGTGGTCCTGTTGCTTTTGAGAATTTTGTACATTATTTACATCTAGCTCGCGACCATGTTGGTAATTGTTTTCTTCGCATTTGGCTTTAGCAACTTGCTGTTTATTCATAGCCGAAGATGTTAATATGTTGATATAGTTCATACGATGATCAAGTTTCGAATGTTTGCTAGGAATAGCAGAGGCACTAGCACCCTTCACTGCTTTATTATGATAAATTTCCACTACCTCATTGGATGTCTGATTAGGCTTGTACGTATGACGATTAGTCAGAGTATCTAAAATATACAGGAGAGTCAGTATAAAAAACTGCAATATGCATCGTTCTTAATACTTTTTTGTTTTCGTTTCTTTGGCTCCTTCTTTCCCATGTAATTTGTATCTCTCGTGGTGACGGTACTTCTTGAATTGGATGAGTGTACTTTCTTTTTTTTCTTTTTAATTTTCAACGAAACCATGTTATCTAACTTGGACAGAGAACCTCTCTTGCTTGCCAACGCTGAAGACACTCCTTTCTCTTTCTTCTCATTCTTCACTTTACCCTTATCTGTAGATCTACTCTCAGATATATTCAATCTCAAAGCATCCCTTGCAGAAGCTAATTCTCTGAGCAAGTATTCATTCTGATTGTCTAGAAGTAACTGTTCCAAAGTATCTTTAGAGTCTTCAATGTTCTCCACTAATTTTGTAGAATATTCTGTTAAATGTTTTTGATATGGGTGCTGCCAATTATGATTATGCTCTTCTTTACACTGCTAACAATATTTTCATAAATATGCTAAAATGTATATGAGACTTATACGTGGTACATACGACTGTGTTCTCTGTTGGATTTTTTGGAGACAATGAATTTGAACGAGTATGCATGCTCTGTGGAACATTGTAAGTTCTAGGCGTGAGAGAACATAATTCTGACTCTTTCTGTTTGGTTTCCTCTGACAGTTCATTTTCATTGTGTGGAAGATCAGTTTTCGAAGGATTATTTGATAAATTTGGAACTGTGAAAGATTCCATTTTATTATTTATGTCATCTGTAAAAAAAAGAAGGGATGGTTATAGGCTAATGAGAGATACTAGAAGATCATAGATTATTATAAATTAAATATTTTATTGTACCACTTTCATTTATAAATGTACACTGACTATCATACTTCTATAAAAATTCGTAAAACAACAACTCGTAGGTTAAACCTTTATCGTTTATCGATTACATTTTGGTCCGAGTATCATTTGTTTTCGACACGTTCTTCTTTCGTTAAAAGATAGTCGTTTTACATAGACAGAAGATCCTAACTATTCTAAAAATCATGAAAAAATTCCAATATTAAAACTATGCAATAGTGAGCTAGGAACGTCCGTTCACAAAGGTGACCGCAAATTCAAAAATAGCTCTGCAGCTCAAAAAAGAAAGGGGATAAGAAAAGTCTCGCACAAAGAGGTAGCCGGTATCAATTTTTAAATGAAATTTATTATGACAACACCCGGCTGTCGGGTTTCGTCGTTGGGCGCGCTGACGTCTGTTTCTCGATTATAATTTAAGAAGACGTAGTTCGATCTACTTGTGAGTTGTAAATGGTGGACGGCCTGTCATCGTCGTTGCGTTAACATCAGGTAAGCGAATTTTTATTAAATTCATGTGTAATTTATAACCGCGACGTTAAGGAAAACGAATTATAATTTCAATGAGCGACTATCAATCCTCTACGATGAATACCACTTTTACTGAGTGATCCTTTTTACGTGAGTCATTTTCCGTTACGTAAAATTATTGCACCAGACGAAAATAGTCATCTGACTTAACAAATGCAGTTATCCCTTCCATATTTTTGGAAAATAACGAATACAATTAGGAAATTTCAAATTAAATTTATATTCTTGTATTAGCATTACGGTACAAAAACACGTTGGAGTCATGATTCAATCAAGTAACCTCCAACGTAAATGTACTGAATGAAAAATGCAGTTTTTTCTATGTATCCACTTATAAGTAAATACAATTGTGCAATCGCTATAGGTATTTTGTATTACAGGCGTAACCTAATTTATTCTTCCATGAGCTTGCTCTTATTGTTAATGAAACCTTGGAATTTACTTTTCAAATACCTCGTCGATACGAAGATTGACGTGTAATCACGTTTTGAAATAAGTATCGCACGCTACTGACAGTGTTTCATTCGATTTGTAAAATTGTGGTCTTTGAATTGTTTAATTACGTTTGAAATACGAAGTTTGGCTAATCTATTTTCTGTACACAGTTTCTTAGTCTTCTTAAATTCGAATATATATTATTTTGCATAATGCGTAACAGTTTCTTACCTTAAAGTTTTAAGGACACGTGATTGTTGCGAAATCTGAAAAACTGGAAAGAATTAGGTCAATATTTTGTCATCTTTATTTGCGTTTTCTGTTTACTTTTACATTTCGTACAGTTAGCTAATCATCGATTACATGTAATATTTTGTAATCGTTGATAATTCATGATCATTCGCGTATCACTATTGATACAAACACTTTTTCTTTTTATTTCACGTCTTACATTTCACTGATAGCACGAATTACAATGCCATCGTATAATTCTTGTTTTATTCGTGTAACATGTTTTGCTACTTGACTATAGAAAGCTCATGACGAATAATTTTCATTTGTTTTGTCTTCCTTAGCTTATCTTTCATTAGTCACTCGACATAATCAACAAGGTTATTTGCCCAGACTAGTCTGCTGTGTAATGTGCATAATAGTGACTTCTATTACTCAGACATTCGTATCCATGTAATTAATTCGCTGTGGCTAATGGAAATAAATTTATCTTACAAACTGGATTTTTTAAATATCTTTAAAATTTACTAATTGTATCTAGTGAAACGTATCTTAATCTTAATGGGATACTTATATCAAATTTATTTAATCTACTAATGTACAAATTGTTTTTTATGCGCAGTTTATGGTATAATAATAAATAACCGACGTTGGATGTTTGCCATTCCTTAAATAAACTTCTGGTACTTTACGCCGCTCAATTCATGAAGGAAGATTAAATATGTCCTATTAGTACAATTTGGACGAGTCTTAAATTTCAAGCTTATCAGTTACATCATTGCTAATTAAATTTTCATCAACCTTTCAATTGTAAATCGATTGATGTCACCATGCATTGAGTGGCAAAAATTGGCACACTGTAATTGATTGCGCAATTGAAATCTATAACTAACTTCAAAAAGAAACGTAGAAATATTTTTTATAAATAGATCGAGATTTACACGTTGGTGTCACAAGGAAATTACTTTTGTAAATAACTGACTAAGGAAGAAATGCGATGTATTTTAAATATCGTTAAATGTACAGTTTTATCTTTGTAGTTCAGAAGCAAAGTTTAAAGATATATTAAGATAGCGATTATAAAGTTGAAGCACGTTCAAGAAATTCTTCCACTTACACGTAGCACTATTTTTCGTTTTAGCTAAAAATGTATAAGGCAAGGACAGTATTCAGTACATTGGCCCCTCTGGCTCCACGAATGTGTGGGCCAGAGAGGTTTGCTTCATGGCTGGTACGTAGCCATCCCCTGACAAGGACCACACAGGTGATGGTTAGTGAAGCACAGAGGAAGTACAGCAGCAGGGTGGCCACAGAACCTTTCCTCAATGGCAGCACTAGTTCTTATGTAGAAGAAATGTACAATGCTTGGCTACAAGACCCTCATAGCGTACATGTGGTCAGTACAGTATTCGTTGATCACTGTCGAATTTTTAATAGCTTTTTATAAACTTCTTTTCTTTTTCACAGTCCTGGGATTCATTCTTCCGCAGTTCCACTGCGGGAGCTGCACCAGGACAAGCATACCAAGCCCCACCATCCCTTGCCCCAAGTCATAACCAAGTTCCATTAGGGGCACTATTACCTCTTGGTGGTGGCTCGCAGTTGAGTCAAATGCCAATTAATGAAAAAGTAATTGACGACCATCTGGCTGTCCAAGCTATTATTCGCTCTTACCAGGTATGTTAATTTCATATCATATATGTATATTTAAAAGGAAAATGAATAATCGTAAATTAAAGAATATTCGTTTCTATGCACTTTGACTTTCTTAAGTGTGCCTTATAAACAGTTTTTGTTCACTATTAAAGAGAAAAATATGTTTACGCGTTTTATGAAACGTTAATTTCCAATTCTCAATTTTGTATAGTGTTTTATGGCTTCATGTTAAAGCTTATAGATGGTCTTCTTGATCTTTAGTTTATTTTTTATATTCATATATAATAAGTGTATTAATACCTCGATTTATTTGATCTTGGAACATTATAGCATGTGTTCTAGAAACTTTGTATGTATGTTTTATGTCAAGGGAAATTTTTATTATCATATTGCATGTGATATTGAGCAAGAGTTTCTTTTCAATTTCCAAGTCCTAATGTTTTTTTCCTTTGGGAATATCATAATGTACTTTTATTTGCACAATTGATAAAAGGAAAAAAAAGTTAAGTGATGAAATCGAGGACATAAGAAATTGATATTGAAACTGTTTCATTAAGGGGCTGTCCTGTGTCTCATGAAATAATTCATCACTGGGCTATCATTAGAAAAAAGAATTTCTTAAGCACTGATTAAGAACGTAAAATCATATTCGAGTATTGCATAACAGTATCATACCATGGGATGCTCATTGCATCTATCCCCTTGCAATTTTAGCATGTGTCTCGCAATTAAACATTTTCCTTATGTTTCATGATTTGTCTTTTTATTATTAATTTCGTTTTTAACGAATTAAAAAGAGAAATTTAATAGAGAAACTCAGAATAATATTAAGATAGATTTTTGGAGTGCTTTAACATTTTTATTAATACGAGTAAATAAATTACGATACGTATTCTTATGTGGGTTTGGAAACGTAAAAATTGAAAGTTTCGATCTACCTCGCTAATAAGGATTGTCTGATGATAAAATAATTAAGGGGTGATTGTGTTTCTGTACTGTACACTATAGTAATGTATGGTAGTTTAACAAATAGAAAAACTGATATAAATTTGGGGTCCTTTTGGAATTAATCATTGGCATATAGGCTCGAGGTCACTTAGTTGCTGATCTGGACCCACTGGGTATCATGAGAACAGACCTGATACACACACATTATGCAGCCCGTAAGGGGGCTCCAGAACAGGTTCTACGACAATATATGCTTGGTAAGGCTTTATCCCAAACCAATTCCTTAAAATATTATTTTTCACGTGTATCTTAAGGTAAAGGTGTGTTTAAATTACGTGAACATTCGAATCTGGCTTCAATTAATTATAATCGTTTCATCAATGTTGCCAAAAGGGTACTTCCAAATTGCTGGAGCTTTTTTCAAACACCTTCACCTAATACATGTCATATCTCGCCTCATAAGTACAAACGTCATGGTTTCCATCATACATATTAACTTCTTTCTAACTATTCATACCCCTCTTCTGATTTCGTGCCGTACGTCAGTACAGATTTTATCCTAAATTGAAAGACTTCCTTATAAATTTCTCGAATGAAAAAATATATGTAATTCCATATTCATATTGAATTATCCTGTCTATTAAATACTGTATTAAGAAGATGTTATGTGAATGTGAATCCATGATAGCTGTTACTGATACTGAAAATGTTTTCCTTAGAAAAGAATAGAACATTCAGTGGTTTATATTTTGTAATCTGTATAAATGGACAAAGGATATTCGCAGAATAGATGTACTCGTTTTATGATAAATGTTTTAGCATCTGTGATATATTTTTCTAAAATGAGCACAAATAAATTGGTTTAAGGTAAGAGAATGTACTTGGAAAGTCAGTGCTTTGCATGCGCGTAGGTACCGTTGCTGTCAGCTTCGCTTTTATATGTTCGCAATTTATTTTGGAATGTTTGTTTCTGGAACAGAGTATTATTATCTTATCTAGATCGTAATTTGATGTCTCAAGAAGTTGAATAACATGTATATAGTTAAGTACTTATTATTGTTTAAGATCAGGAGTTTAATAACGTGCTTTTATTTTTTGAATATTGATATTAACAAAGCGTTTATTTTTTAATACGTTTGCTTTTAATTACTGTGATATGATGTTTTCAAAAGAGATAATATTGCTTCTTTCTCTTTTTGTAAATACATACGTTGATCCTTTGTAATGTAATGAAGCGAACATCGATCACAGTAATTTATATAAATGTATATAATGAGTTCTGATAAGTTTGACGAATTGAAAACTATGTGGTTCGTATGAACGTGGCATTAAATTGACAGATCCGTGGCCACCATATCGCTAAGTTGGATCCGCTTGGCATCAACAGCGCTGATCTTGATGATAGACATCCACAAGAGTTGCTCTATAATCATTATTCATTCGGTAAGCCCAAATGAACGTGTCTCTGCGTAAATCGAAGGAATAAAGATACCGCGTGACGCACTCTAAGTGAGGTATTTAAATGCATTAGAATAATAGCTAGAATTCACCATACTAATAGTACTCATTGTTCTGTATCATATCTATTATTTCTATTATTAAAATTCATATTCTATCATGATTTCCTTCCTGCACACAAAATACATTATATACAGTAATAGATAGATTAATACAGTAATAGAATCACAATTATGTGGAATCAGTTAAAAACAAATATCTAATAAAGTTTTACAGTACGGACAAGAGGTTTCTTTTTAATAATTTTAATTAATCAGTTCAAGTGTAATGTCCACAGGAAACAGAGCACGTACTACTTACTCACAGGAACTACAATACAGAGTAGCTGCACTTATGAAAAGTATGTAAAAGTTACAAACGAGAGTTGACTTCCAAGCTCTCTATGAACTATCAGTGTACATATTTGGGAGGCGCTGGTTCGTTATGGGATTACGTAAAAAGAATTTGTATCGTTGCTAAATTATTGGGTAAAGGTGCTGGACTCCTTTGTGCAAATTATTGATTCTAAAATATTCTGTTGTTTGTGTCAGGAATAACCATTACACTTTCTTTTCGGAAGGTTTGGAGAAAGTATACAAATGATATTGTTCCAATAACTTAACTTCAACTTTCTCTTCAACTTTCTATTTACTTGTTAAGTTGCCCTTTAAAAATCCTATATTTTATAACATATCCTTTTTAAATTTTATTTTGTCAGGTATACGAAAGTCTTGTTCTATTGTGTTCATTATATTCTTTCACGTTAGTATTGTTGGTGGTTGTCCTTCTTTTACTATTAATGCTTTTACCGAGGTTTTGTAGCTTTATATTTGAAAAGTTTTTCAGTTCCCCATTTATTTCTACTCTTGCTAAATATTATGGAGAAGGTTTGTTGCAATCTCGCCTGTTTAGTTTTTGAAGATATTGTGCATGTGAACATCGCGTGGCAGACACTATGCACGCGTAAACGTTATTGAAAAGATCAACTGCATTTCTACAATCTCTGAATATTTCTTAGTGCAAGTATGGAAATTTGAATAAAGTCATTTCTTTTCAGTCTTTGCTTCAATATCACATTTTCAGTATCAGTTAAAAAATGACACATTAACAAACAACTATTATACGGAATAGTTAAAATATTTTATACGTACTTAAATACCGTAACGTAATAACAAAAAATGTTTGTTGTATTTAAAACTTAGTTTTCTGCGTATGAACGTTGCCGTAAGTGTGTGATGTCCGCAGTTAATTACGTTTGTCAGTTCTTACTATCAACAAATATTCTACTGTTGGATTTCTACAGAGGAGTCGGATATGGATCGTGTTTTCAAGTTGCCGTCCACCACTTTCATCGGCGGCAAAGAAAAATCGTTGCCGCTTCGCGAAATTTTACAGCGATTGGAATCCACTTATTGCGGCCACATTGGCGTGGAATTCATGTTCATCAACTCCTTGGAACAGTGCAATTGGATTCGACAAAAAATGGAAACGCCCGGTATCATGGAAATGACGAATGACGAGAGAAGGCTTATCCTAGCCAGATTGACTCGTGCAACTGGGTACATAAATCATTGAACTATCAAAATCTATGCACAGACACTAACAGTAAAATGTTAAATTATAGATTCGAAGCTTTCCTCGCCCGTAAATGGTCATCCGAGAAGAGATTCGGTTTGGAGGGATGCGAAATTTTGATCCCGGCTATGAAGCAAGTAATAGATAAATCCACCGAATTAGGTGTCGAATCGATTGTCATGGGCATGCCTCACCGAGGCCGTTTGAACGTCCTCGCCAATGTTTGTCGCAAACCTTTAAGCCAAATATTCACTCAATTCGCAGCTCTCGAAGCAGCCGATGACGTGAGTGCACATTGACATAATAATTTGATTCTGTCAATTTCCATCCACTTTACTAATTTTCTATTATATAGGGTTCTGGCGATGTTAAATATCACTTGGGTACATACATCGAGCGTTTGAATCGAGTAACCAATAAGAACATCCGGTTGGCTGTTGTGGCTAATCCGTCGCATTTGGAAGCCGTTGACCCGGTGGTGCAAGGCAAAACTCGTGCAGAACAATTCTATCGCGGCGATGGCGAAGGCAAGAAGGTACAGTACTGACGATATTCACTCTGTTACTAATATTATCAGAATAGAGTATAATAGATTTCTTTAACAGGTCATGTCTATTCTTCTGCACGGTGATGCCGCATTTTGCGGACAGGGTATCGTTTTTGAAACGATGCACTTGTCCGACTTACCGGATTACACAACTCACGGCACTATTCATATTGTGGCGAATAACCAGATTGGATTCACAACAGATCCGAGACATTCGCGATCATCGCCGTATTGTACTGGTAAGTATCTCATATCGGAAGATGATCTTTCAAACATGCGTTTAAATCGTCATTGGTCTGTTTAACAGATGTTGCCAGGGTAGTGAATGCACCCATTTTCCACGTTAATTCGGATGATCCTGAAGCAGTGATGCACGTTTGCAAAGTAGCTGCTGAATGGAGAGCAACTTTCCATAAGGACGTTGTTATCGATATCGTATCCTACAGGCGAAACGGTCACAATGAGATCGATGAACCAATGTTCACGCAGCCTTTGATGTACCGCAAAATCAAAAATACTCCACCGGCTCTGGACAAGTACTCTAAATCTCTCATCGACGATGGTGTTGTCACTCTCGAAGAAGTCAAAGTACGAATATGAAGAACATTTTAATTTATCGATTGCGCATCGTTGCGGATGTTCTATAATAGTATTATTCCAGGATGTTAAAGATAAATATGAGAAGATTTGCGAGGAAGCATATGTTAACGCCAGACAAGAAACTCATATTAAATACAAGGACTGGCTGGATTCTCCGTGGTCCGGCTTCTTTGAGGGAAAAGACCCCTTGAAAGTATCTCCCACTGGCATCAAGGAAGATACACTCGTTCACATTGGAAAGAAGTTCTCGTCGCCACCTCCTAACGCAGCCGAGTTTGTGGTTCATAAGGGTAATTATCTCTGGACGATCAATAATATAATTTAATTGATTCGGAATTAATAAATGATGTTCCTGTAGGTATCGAACGTATTTTGAAGTCTCGTATGGAAATGGTAGAAGCTCGAACAGTTGATTGGGCTCTTGGAGAAGCTATGGCTTTCGGTTCCTTATTGAAAGAAGGCATCCACGTTAGATTGTCTGGTCAAGATGTAGAGAGAGGAACCTTCTCACACAGACATCACGTGCTTCACCATCAGACCGTTGATAAGGCTACCTACAGGCCATTGTGCTACCTTTACCCTGATCAAGCTCCGTACACCGTATGCAACAGTTCTCTATCGGAATTTGGTGTACTTGGTAATGTCATTGCATCTTACTTCGGTTTCACGTATTCACGTTAATAATGTGACTAAACATCGGTATTAAATTGATAGGATTTGAATTGGGTTACTCTATGACAAATCCTAATGCATTGGTATGCTGGGAAGCGCAATTCGGTGATTTCAACAATACGGCACAGTGTATCATTGACCAGTTTATTAGCAGCGGTCAAGCTAAATGGGTGCGCCAATCTGGTCTCGTTATGCTGCAACCGCATGGTCTCGAAGGGATGGTAAGCTTATTTTACTTACTTTTTTAAATTATTTGCTTTTATATACATAATTGATTATTTTTTTATAGGGACCTGAACATTCAAGTGCTCGTTTGGAACGTTTCTTGCAAATGTCCGCCGATGACCCAGATTATTTCCCTCCCGAGAGCGAAGAATTTGCTGTACGCCAGTTGCACGACATCAACTGGATCGTCGCTAATTGCAGCACGCCGGCTAATTATTTCCACATCTTGAGGAGACAGATTGCATTGCCGTTCAGGAAACCTTTGATTCTGATGACACCGAAGTCGCTTCTCCGTCACCCGGAAGCGAAGTCCAGCTTCGATTTGATGCTTGAAAATACCGAATTCCTCAGAGTAATACCAGATGAAGGCCCAGCTTCTCAAAGCCCCAACAATGTTAAAAGAGTGATCTTCTGTTCTGGCAAAGTTTACTACGACTTGAAGAAAGCCCGTGCGGAGAGACAATTGGACGATAAAATCGCAATCGCGAGAGTTGAACAGGTAAATAGTAGGAAAGATATTACGTTTTACTCTTTTCATACACTTTTATAAATGATATTAATGAATCTGTGTTTCTGTATAGATCTCTCCCTTCCCGTACGATTTGGTGAAGAAGGAGTCGGCTAAATATCCTAATGCGGAATTAGTGTGGGCTCAGGAAGAACACAAGAATCAAGGCGCGTGGACGTACGTCCAACCGAGGTTCCATACAGCACTCAATGGAACTCGCCCCCTGACGTAAGTGTCGCAATCATTATAATTTTAGCTTCCAACTTTGTGTTAACCCGCCGGTATTACGATGTCAATCGGTAGATATTTGTGACATTTGTGAATTACGAAATTGTGGATATGTTTTGTTACGCATTTTTTTTATCCATATCGGTCTTTATTTTGTATTTCATTTAGCTGTTCACATGGCCCAAATTTTTCACTTTGTCATTGTTTCTTTTTTCCATGTATCTTGTGAAACTTCGATGTGTCTAAATACTGTGTTATGAACAAGCTTAAGCACGAAGTTTCGCAATGTTTCTTGCACACGATCCGTTAAGCAAAGTAAAAAAATTGGGCCATGTTGCAGCAGCGGAAATACGGAGAGTAAGGGTAGCGGCGGTTGGTTTAGTAGTTGGTTTTCATCGAGTAAACCAACAACTGCGCCCGAGCCGGAGTCGATACAGTCTGATAAACCCCAAAAGAGAACGATAAGGTAACGTTGACAACAGTATTTGACTTGGATCACTCGTAATCGTTTTATCTGCTACAGTTTCGTATTAACAGTGGAGTAGTTGGGATGTAAATTCAGGAGAATCCGTATTTTCAAGTCCCCAATTTCATCCATGAATTGTACTTTGTGCTTCAGGTATGCGGGTCGTCCAACGGGAGCATCACCTGCGACTGGAAGCAAAATGCAACATTTGAAGGAACTGAAACAGCTACTCGACGATTCGTTGAATCTTTAATTGTCCTTCGTAGCACTATGTAGAACACAAACCTTATTTATTTCCTCGCATTATATTTGATCTATTCCATTTGTCCTGCTCTACGTACATCCTTTCGGAGATGAACATAATCTGGTAATTAGTTTCTCCATTATAGATTCATCGGCTGCGCGCGAATATTTTTCGATAACGCAAAATGTGTTTAATACCACTTATCAGGTTTTAAACTGTTGACCTATTTGTTTCGGAATTTATCATGACTCTGTGGTCCGGTCGTGTAATTCAACGCATCTCCAGTAATTAAATTATTCGTAAACAGGTATCCAAAGATTATTTCATACCTGTTCGCAATGAGTAACACATGTAAATACATGCATTTCATTCTTCTTTTATGTTTGAATGCGATCTTGTATATTTTTTGCTTTTAATACGTGATATATATTATATATTTATGTTAGTATGAGAGTTGAATGCTGAGCCCGGTGTATGTTTGAATTAACGAAGACATTGTAGGATGTAAATACGTCAAAAGTATGAAAATTATGTTGGCACGAAACTGTCCCGACATGCTTTACTCATTGCTAGGCTCGTGAGATCCAAGAAACGTATCGATCGAAAATAGTCGCGCGCTGCCGTTTCTAACTTTATTTTATTATCGATAAACTCTTAACTGTACGAAATGAATAAGATTAAAAAGAAAGTATTATTTTTAATTTATACAACATTTTACGCAGAGCGTAAATGTATGTCGGTAGGCTAACGACTGCGGAGATTTGGGTGAAACTTTTTGGGGTTTGGTAAACGAGTATCTACGGCAATTTTTTTATTCCTTTACTTAATGCCGTAACAAATGACAGCCAATACATTTAATTTTTTATCACCGCTCTACTTTTCTTTATAAAAAATTAAATGATTGGTTGATCGATTGAAACTTCAGAAGAGACAGGCTGTATCGTTAATCTCGATCGCGTAAGGCAGCTTGTCGAAATACAAATTTGTATAAACATAATTAGAAGGAAGAAAAAATAAAGTTTACGAGACTGAGATGTAACGACACTCTTCGAAAAGTTTCAAAAATTTCTCCCTGTGGAGAGAACGACAGGGGAGTAGAAGACAACTAGACTAGAAAACGTTTAGGAAAAAGAAATTTCAATACTACGTTTCCTCGACCAGCGATACGCTTGGTGTAAGACAATTTGGTCACTCCATAAGTTGCGAAGGCTCAGTATTTATGTTCTACGTATGAATCGTATCGAAGATGGATTTCATGAATGGAATAGTTATCATACCGTGGAAATAATTGGAGAGCATTGTATCGGATAAAATTGATTTAGGACGATCATGAATACCTCCCTTTCTATATGTTCTAAGAAGAAATGCAGAAACGATAGTACACGATATTTTGTGAACTGCTAGAACCTTATAGATGCAATGTGTTCCAATTTGAATTGCGGTATTATTATTCTGCTCATGTCACTTCTTGTTATTATATGCATAATAACGACGATACAGACATGTATGCTTTATTATAATAAAGATTAATAGATCAGAGTTGCTCTAACGGAAATGAAATCAAATTCTTTTGGTGTATATCGTTATCGTGGTGAACATTGTAAAACATTATCATTAAATTAAATTATGTTAGTCGTTATCGCATTCTACCTCTTCTTAATTTTATTAGATAGTTTCTCATAGGAACTAGTAAAACACTTTTTCTATATAGTTCACAATTATCAATGTTCAATTACTCTCATGGTTTTATTAGAATTTTAGAAANCTTGACAATCAAATTTTCAAAAGCAATTTTTGATTTCTCGTTTAGATCTCGTTCCATTCATAATTATTCTTCGTTTTTGTTGCAATATATTTATTGTTTCGGACAATAAATAAATAAAATATATATATATATAGGAATATATTATAAATAAGATATATTATAATTTCAGTTCACAAATTAATAATCAGTTTGTCCCAGGACACTATACATGATCCTTTTGAAGCTGTTACTTTGATGAATCTTTTCACCGTCTTCTTCGAGGACATTTCCCTAGAAAAATGAAAGAAGACATAGTAAAACATTCGACTGCGATCGGATTAAGCAGAGCAATAACGGATTTCGGAAATGCTTGGCACACGTTAGTGGCTCGATAGTAGTTCTCTTTTTATTACATTTTATATTTGAAACGAATCGTAATCTTAAGATTGGTTTTAGTTCCAAACGTTTGAAGAAAATACTTTTCGGAGGGATATAATAAGCGTGTAAATGAATATATGCGCGCAAATACACAAATTACACATACAAGTTGATGAAAATTTTAATAGTCGTTGATGCGATCCTTTATAAAAGGAAGAGGGAACGGACGTCTATAATTTCCACCCTTAATCAAATAAATAAACGTCAGCTATTAATTGATCAAGATAGCTAACAGCACATGTGAAAATTAACAATGGTACGTGTCTCTACTTTGTCGAGAGTCAAATCTCATCAAACTTAGACTGTACAAATTATAAATTTGTTCGGCACATTCTGTCTAGCGTTAAAGTGAAGAGTGAAGAAAAAGAAAGGAGTCAGAATGTTTGCACTTACGTATGGAGCAGGACTCTTCGGCGGATTGTAGGGTACCTGGAAAATGTGATCAGTGAAGCAAGAGAAGATCTCCACGGTGAAATGGAAATGAATCGCAAGGTACGCACCCTATTTTGATTGACCTTCTGCGGCGAGAAAACACCGGTGCGTGCCGGCTGTCTCACCTCCTGCACTGTGTCGCCGATGGCCTCCTCTTGCAGGGCCTTGTAAGCCTCGCTCTTGCTCGGGTCGTACTTGACTGGTTTCTTCAGGCTATACCATTGAATCGCATACACGGACTATTTTTAATTCATTTGCCTCGGATTTTGTCTGATCGGTTAGCAGCAGCCGGGGTTATATCGCCAATTGTTTGTTCGAGAGCGACTTTTCGGACCGCTTCCATGCCCTTTTCATTAATCGAGTCACAAATATGTCCCAACTAGATGATTTCTTTCAACGCTTCTTCCCGAGAATCACGTTATCATCCGTAAAGATCATTTCAATCGTTTAACATTCAATTTTGATACACGCTTGGATCGTTCTTATCGGACAACGGGATCAGTAATTCTCGAGAGTCGCTTCTTCATTATATGAGTAGAGAAATTAGTCAGGCTACTGATTTCTATCTACGTTTACTACGATTAATATTTCAACGATATAGCATGCAGATATATATATAATTGTTATTTTACAAGCTTCGAGATTAACTTTCTAAATCTCCTGGCAATTTTATCGATTCTACTCGAGATTACTACAAGCAAGCCGCAATAATTACGTGTTAGAACGACTCTAATTACGAATCGAATCATCAAACACTCGATTGTACGCTTATTATCGCAATCACGATTCTCAGTGGCCACGTTCTATTACGTTGATTAGAACAAAAATAAAAATAAAAATGAACTATAGTTCGAACTCCAACGACGCGAAAATGAAAAGTGGAGTTTCCCACGAGACAAGGAACGTGACCAGTGACACGTACGTAGCAAACTATTGTGACCAATCTGAAACTACGAAACACGTTGCGCGAGAAGCATCGAAAAACGTCTCGAACTGGTTATTTAATTCGGTTTATTGAACTGCGGCCACACGTTCTTCGAGGAAGCAGCCTTTGCCTGCTCCTTCAAGATTCTCGCTTGCTCCTCTATTTCCTGTTTCTGTTTCACGAAGGAAAAGTCTATGAAAATGCTGGAAAAACAAACAAACTGCACGTGAGTGTCGTCCAATTAATGAAAATGGTATTAGAGAACTGCAGTGTAACAATTGTGCTGCGTTTTCTGTAAATCCTATCACTCCGTGTTGTTATCATGTAGAGCGGCAGTCTATCATCGACATAGAACTTCCAATTCGAACGTCTCCCGGATCAATCTTCCGATGCGTCGCTAATCGAGTTATTTAAGATTTTGATAAAAATTGTCCGTTAGTTAGTGGCGTCAAGATAAAAATTGCTCAGAGTTAATTGTGCTTGACAGTAGTAGCAGCATTCAGCAACAATCCACTAGTATTAAATGCTAGTTACTCTACTGCAAACTGTTCAATAATAAGCCTATGGTTCTCGTAAATTCATTTTTAACTTACGGTATGGCTGACGCTTGGCACTTAATAGTATCTGCGATATTCTGTTCAGAGTAAAGCCCGATCGGCGAGTTGAATTGCTTATGGACGACCTAAGAAACAAGATTTAAATAAATTAATTATACTTCTAAGCGCACGACAATTAAGGGAGTCATAATTAAAAAAGCGGAGACGAAAATCAATGAAATTAACGACTTCTGCTTTTACGTAGGTGTGTTTCGTTTCAACGTTGCGGGTAGATTAGTTCGAGCGTCGCAGTTTGTATAATAGTTATTTGATGATGCTTTCACATATATATTTAATGTGACATCTTATTGTGTGGGAATTCTTAAACGGGTCCAGAACGTTTTTTATTCAGTTTTTTTTAGGTAAATCTAAATATGTTGATAATCAGTTTAAATCACTGGCTGATTAATTAGCGGCGCGATATCGATTGCATGCGACATTAAAGTCGACAATAATTATAGTAAAAGGCTTCCAGGTGATCTCTTATAGTTAAAAACGATGAGAATAATTTCGATCGAAGCGGAAGCATCGTTCGTGAGAGCGAAAGCAAGAGAACTTTGAGAATAAAGTAGTTCAAACCTTTGGAACTTCATTCGGTCCCAAGACACGTTGAAGTACCGATTCTGCCACCTAATCAGATATTATATAAAATATATTTACACATTAATATCCCTCGATCTTTTTAACAATTTTTACCCGAGGCAAGAAAAGTCCTTTTGAAATTTTCATTTCGTAAATACGAGTAGCAGACCCTGACCATCCGTGGCGAATTATCTCCGCTCGTTCAAACTGTTACTAAATACCTGTTGGATGGTCACAGTCTGAAAAGTATAAAATTAGATTATTGTACAGTGCTTACTTTTTGTTTCATAGCGATCTCGGGATGAGCTTGCTCGTAATGATGCGGTGCCGCTCTGATCATCGGATTTGGATGATGGCGTAAGTAGCATTCCCCGAGCGGAGCATCCTTCTTGATCTTTGCACCTGGCAAAACCAAAGGAGTTGTGCGGTATGGCTGAAAATCATACGAACGGCATCGTTTAAGGTAAGTCTAATTTCGTACGTCCTAATTGCACGTTGAATTATGACGTATCGGCGTATTATGCGTGCCCGAATCGAAGTTCTTGACAAGCTAAATAGGCGCGGGACGGTGACTTCAAAATGGTGTCAATTACGAGCTAATGAAATCTAAAATAAACCACTGTTAGGAAGGCATAGTGATCGATGGTACCTCATTAAATTTTGACGCGGTTCAAATAACAACCTGTGCGGCTCGCATCTAAAAATATATCGTCGCTCCGATCAGAGCGACGTTACTTTCCTCTTCTTTATATCCATCATAATAAGCGTAACACAATAAACGTAATGACTTTGGCAGAACTAGCGAAGCCGGAAATGAACGCTCAGTCTAGGATATATCAGCTACAATAACAGTGGTTAAAATCTCAGGTGTACTTGGCTCGCGTCTGCACAATAAAATTGCATAAAACTGTATCGTTACGAAGAAAGCGTCTGCCAAGTAAATATTTCCCGCGGTTACGTTAGCTACCGTTACGTTCATTCTGCGCAGAGTTACGAAATTATTAAAAATATCGCAGAACAATAGGACGAAATGTATGAACGATCGTTGCATGTAATTTACCGCTTTTTCCGGATTCGTTTATTTCGTCCGCTTCGTGGAAGCGGTAACTTCGCATTTATCCAGTGTTACAATGCGCACAGTTGGATTCGGGTGTCGTCACTGGCAAACCATGATGAAAATGAGAATGTCAAGTGGAACGATGTAGAAATAGCGTGAACGCTGAGATAAAGTTACGCGTCGTATTTATAAGACACGCTTGCAAGAATAGAAAATCGGATTCGAATTCAATAGGCATCGGAGTAAACGATCGAACGATCGATGCATCCGTCAACCAAGTCGGTATATATATTTTATTAGAAATGGGTCGGGAACATTATTTTACAGGGCAAGCATAGTGTCTATCTCGAAATAGACGAAGGCCCCTAGCCGGCAAAAATAACGTAGTACCCTGTAACCGAAATCTATCATAGTTTCGATAAATACTCGTCGAGCTTTAATTTCTTCTTATTAGTAGTTCTCGTTGCTGGAAAGCAGGCGGTAATGAAATTTCAACGAATGCACGCACGATTTACGAGCGAGACGATTATTTCAGAGTAGGAAGTCGCTTTTTATACAATGTCCCCGAACTAAATTCAGACACGCCGAAGCGACGTGTTTCGAAAAGTGTTTATTCGTTGGCTCAGCAGCTATGTGTGCTGAAACTTGAACTCTAACAGTGGGAAAACCTTCTAGAATTTACGGGCTATAGGTACGCAAAAAGCGAAGAAAGCAGAACGGCGCGTCTTTGGCTGAGAAGTAATACTGTTACAATTTTTCACATAATTTCTACCTAAGCTTTTTCCATAGTTTCTCAGAATCGTCAGAAAAGCTATACCTTGGAAAGTAAAACGACAGGCTGTGGGAGTTTCGTTGTATGACCCTCTTCTGTTTGAGTAACCCAGATCTCATTTACGAAAATAGAATAAGATACCAATGAACAGCCCCGTAACGTGCTTACATGCGTTTTATTGCATCGTGTTATTAGTCAGTCATGCTAGCGGTGTAATTCTCCTCTCATCTGAATGGTTCTCCCTTTCGTTACGCACGCCCTTAGAAATCTGTATAATTTCATTGACAAGCCTTCTGAAAATTCTGCTCTTTGTTCATCTTCAATGTCATTGGTATAGAATCAAGACCTAGCCCCGGTTTCACCGAGGGTGTCAAGGTTGGCGCACGACGTAATTCGGAATCTAGATCATCATTACATCTCTCTTTAATTACCCCTTCGTTTCAAAGATCGTTTGGTAAATGATGTTTTAACCAGAAAACAACTATTTCGAGATAAAACATTGTACAAGCCAAGCCAGCACTGCATTCTTTTAATACTGGTACCAGGTTGATTCATGCATTGTCAAAATACCGAATGTGCTTATGAACCAGTGACCTTCATAAAATGTGAAGAACGTTCCCCGTTAGAATTTTTCAATCATTTCCTCACCGTCTTTAAGCACTAATAATTAAAAGTAATAAGAAACACGATACCAATTTATTTTTAAATAAATTGAGTTCAATATTTTTACAAGCCTTAATGTCACTGACCGACTCGTAATTTATTTTATTGATATTCACAACGCAACGCAACGCGAATATTTTAATTATCGTTCCCTGTGATTTCGTACCCAAAACACGGCAGCCTCCTCCTCCTTCGGCTGCACTTCGATGGTATTACGGTAAATGGTGTAAGCTGGCATCGTTTCCTAATCGGACCGAGGGCTCAGTATTCCTGGAAGCAACACTCCTTGGTCCAGGGATCGCTCTCTCTTTTCTCTCGCTTTTCACCGTGCAGTTAGGTTCACTTTTTTTTTTCTCGCCGAGGATCCCTCTTCTTTACGAATATTCGCTAACGCACTGTCTCGTTGCGCGGGAGGCACTAACTCTGGCCTTTTCCACGCGACTCCTCTCGCGCTCTTTCTTCTCCTCTCCACGTATTACCGTCGTATCTCGATCGCTCCTACGTTTTACCTTCTTGATCGGCTATACGATCTCACGTTTCGATCCTTCACTCGCCCCTCGTCACGTCTCTTTATTTCTTTCCATGAACGATTAGGACTCGGCTTCAACAACGAATTGAATTCCTCAATGGAACGGATTACAATTAATTCAATAAATTCGTATTTATTTCCATTGCCATTCGCATGTATTTTTGATCGATTGTGTCACATTTGGACTCGCACCAAATCCCGAAAGCTTCGGAATAATTGTTCGAAACGCGAATCGGTCGCCGTCGTCGTATTCGTTTCTCCCCCTTTCACTTCTTTTACCTCCCGCTTCGCTATACAGCTTTACAGTTTACGCGGTTCCCTGATTAATGCATCTCTCAACCTTGGTCCATTACCATTAACTCGAAAGATCAACAAAAGTGTTTCCCTTGGCAATGCATCCCTTACGTACTTAACGTAAATATCATTCTGAGTTATAAAAATTGCTTTAACACATTCAGAGATTCAGATACCCGACATATTGTTAGGGAAAAAGTAAAATGATCAGCGATGCTTCTTCTTCTTCTTCTTCTTAGTTTCATACATTTAATCTCCGGTGAGTAATTTAATAAAGAGAAGCGCAATGATTAACAAGTAGTACCTCTCTCTTTAGGCGTTCTCCTTAGTTTTACATAATTGTAGATGTATCGAACGTAAAAACAATAAAAATATGTAAGTACGTGTTTCGAAGCGGAGAGCACGATCGAAATAGTGTTCTGAAGTCGTCCTGGATCGCGTAGTATTGGATCGGAGCGGTGGTTTCGATGCAAAAGCGTTATTTATAGCGTGGCAACTGTATCTACGCGCGGACTTTCCGGCATCGCGGCGGGCCAACAAAAATATATTCACACTTCGAACACCCCGCGAATCTCACGTAAATCCTCATACGTGCACACGTGCCCAGACTATACCATTCACTTTTCGCGTATTCAGTATTCAGAGACCGTGATTCCATCTAACGAAACTGATGTTAATCACAAACCCTGGCCGGTTGAATTAAAATCAACTATTCGCTATTAAATATATGTATGTACCATTAAAAAAATACATAAGAGATGTTAAACATTCTTAACGCTTCGAATTCGATGATTATTGAGGCTCCTGTTAACAGGAGTTAAGAAATTGGGGTGAAAGAGGCAATGAATGAATTACTAAGTAGGAACTTTAAATAATTTCCGATTAAGCTCCGATCGAGGTTGAACTCGAAATAGAGCACGGAAATGGCGAATTAAATTCGACAAATATTCTGTCATCCTACCTCCTCGGTGAATCAACCATGAGTTATTGAATATCAAACTGTCCGACTAATTTCGTAACAGCGCATCGCTTGCCAAACACAATCTACCTTGTACTTTGAAATCCAATATCTTCAATTGTTGTCTACTGAATGTAAGTTAATCGAAATTAAATACCGCCCAAAGATCAGGATTAGGGACTCGTCCGAGAAACTAGAAAATACTTGACGACAGTCAATTATTCAAGAAACTTAGGCGACGCGCTGTTTTATTTACCGGGTCAATGAACTACCCTGTAAGCTCTTTAGACTGACCAGACGGCGTTTACGTTTGCGAATTTAGAATGTGTTAGAAAACTTTCCAGAATCGTGTCGCGATTATAGACGATGTTACTCGGACGGTGCTATCACTATCTCGTTCGAATCCGTTTGCCAAAATGAACGCGTACACGCATCCCGGTATTAGTCAAACCGTAAAGCAAACGGTTATACGAATTTATTGCGACAGGGGTTGTTAGGAGGTTCGCTACCATGCCCGAGTCTCGTGTTTTAAAGTGTATCTGTACCTGCGACAAATAGGCTCTCTCTTCTCGAATCTCGTCGAGATGATCGTGGGGCAAGCTAAGACCTTCCGGCGGTGATGTAGGTCGGCTGTAATCGTCGAACGAAGGCGGTGGCACGGGGCTCTTCGGTAACGTCGATGGAAGTTTCGGTGGTCTGGCTCTATAGCGGAACGGAAACAGGCATCTTACTAACGAGTCAAAGTGAAACCGATTCCTTTGACGAGAGCCTTCAATGATACTTTCGACAATCACTTTCGAATTCGTTTACGCGAAAGCCGCATGCCTTCGTTAAAAATCTCCATGCACGCCGAAGCTCGTTTCAACGTAGCCAGAGAAAAAGAGACGATTGCCTGAGCAGTTCTAGCTTTGACGAGTTTCTTAATGCATCGAGCGGCGTATGTAATTAGTTTCTGAAAGCGGTCGTGCATCTGAATAGCGATCGCGGATCAAACGGAAAATGATTGTCGAGATAGAGTCGATGATGATCCTCGATGCGGTGAGCTGTCAATCAGGCGCTGCGATTAAAGCATGTAAAAAAAGAAGAAATAAATCGTTTAATGTGAAGCGTGTCAGGCACATATTGCACGCAATAGCGAGCGGTACTTAGTACTATTATAACAGCGCGGCGGTAAAACGATGCGACAACACGAGCGCATAATAATAAAAGGTGGAAATTGCTTTCTGACAGACTAGTGACCGCAGCCCTGTCGCCAATGTTCGACCGGAATATCGGAGGTGACGTGGTAATGTTGATACGTGATGCGTTCGATAGCTCAGACCTTTCGACCACGAGCCTTATAGATTCTGAGTTTTGAAGTAGATTCTGGGCGTCTACATGCCTCACGTCTCGCGCGTCGTAATCGTCGATTTTCCTGATCACATCACCCCTCTGGAGCGCCTCGTTCTCCGACTGCAATTACACACAGAAATGATTCAATCGTACCTAATCGTTTCTGTGATCGTCCGAAAAAAGAATGACATAAACCAAGCGTCGTCTTTTAATAGCACCGTTTCGATTTTCTCTAATTGCGAGAAGCAAAATTAACAAACCAAGACAATTCGCTATTGGATTTTTAGTCAAATCTGATAATAAAAATGTTGACTCGCGTCGATTTGATGCTCGGCGTTTTAGAATATCATAAAACTGTATTAGTTAAACAAATGAGCGTTCGCACGATAAAAGATGAGTAACTCTCGATTAATATACATAAGGTAACGCACGGATTACGCTCGAAAGGCAGGAACAGTTGGACCGTGTTCAAATGTGTTTATGCGGTTTATCTCACAGATCAGCTGCGTTCAACAATCATGCCAGGGAGAATGCAGTCGAATCGATCAAGAAGAGAACACGAGATTAGGTCACACGTGACAGGTGGATCGTGATTATGATTTAACGTACGCCTAGTCTACAATCTTTTACCGTCGCCAGTAATTAATGGACATTCCGGGTAAAAATAAATAATCGCAATAAAGCCTTTTAATTCGTTAACTATGGAGATATCGCTGAAAGTAAGCAGAAGCTCGTGTACATTAGAGAATGATCTGCATCCCCTGCTGTTTTCTATCGTGGATATAGTTTTGCTGCGGATCCAATAATAACTGTAGGCGGGTAACGTGCGCATCTAACAGTAATAGATCGGTACAGATATCACTTTGGCTTGTACGATCGCTTAGGTCGAAATTGGTTGAAATTTCAAGAACTCACGCGGGTGACGACGATCGGCGTGCCCAAATCAGCGCCTCCAGCGAGACGTATTCCCCAAGGTCTGCCGGTGCCGGATCTCTTTAGCTTCACGATCACCGTTTGTTTCCTCGTCATGCTCTACTCCGTCTGTCACAACAACCCAATCGCGGTGTTTATAACGGGCACCAAAAACGAGGCGAGGGTCCGATCGTTCGGGTCGAGAATCGGGAGAAGGGACGATCAGCCACGGAGCGATCGCTCGATTAAACGTAACAGCGGCGAACAAGTTTTTAATCTCGGAACGAAAGGAACTCGTCGTCGAGAGAGACAGATGCGAACGGTTCCGAGTCGAGTTAGGGCAATATCGACGTCGCGCTCACGCTCCTTACTGGCAAACGAGAACTACTGACTGCACCACCACTTGATTTTGACAGGCTTTAGCTTCTCCGAGCTTTAGTTACCCAACTACCGGCCCGCCGCTTCTGCTATTCTGGCCCCATTTCGAATTGGCATACTGTGTGTATTGTTCTGGCCCGACCTGCACTCATTTCTCTGGTATTCGCGGCCTCCCTCTTGCCTTTGCTCCATTGACGATGGGACCAACGATCTTCGGTGATACATTAAATATCGCAAGATTATTATTACCTCGAGTATCAGTCTTCTGGCGGGTCGCGAGGAACTCCTCGAAGAGATGATCATGAGAGCGTTGAACGTTTACGAATAATTCAATTATGCACATCTTTACACGGTGACATCGACGTACGTTGAATGAAAAGAGACAGAATTAAATGTTGCACGTAAACGATTTATTAACACATTCGTGAATTACAATGGGTTCTTTTCCTCGAGTTATTGACGAAGGAGATGATACAATATGTAACGTCTCTGGGTTGCACTGTGTGTAACTTCAATGAATGCGATGCAGGGAACACGGTTCGTCGGAAATTGTATATCACCGAAATTAAATAACGAATGGGAGAATTATTAAATAGAAAGAGAGAGAGGTTCGGGCTGTTACTCACATAGGTCTCGTAATAATTTCCTATGGTAAACTTAAGGGACATCTTCGCCTGTCACGAGACCCACGGCCACACTTCCCTATCTCTATCACCGAATAACGAGACCGCCGAGTAACCGAAACCTACTCGCCCCTATGTGGTTCCGATCTAATTAGTTCGGCCGCACCGTGATTAATGAGACTAAATCAAGAGAGAAAGAGAAAGAAGTAAAAGGGGGTGCGTGGACTAAACCGAGAAAGAGAGAGTGGTACGTAAGTTTAACTTAAATTAGCAACCTATAGCGCGAAAGGTTAGTCAATCATAGTTTTAAGGCTGAGCCGTTCTAGTGACTCATTTATCTCGACTTACGCGATATTAGGAAAGTATATACAGATATCTATCGGAATCATATGCAGATTGGCAAAACCGATGACCTATTAATTGCCCGCGCGATAACTCCATAGTACCTCTAATCGCTAAAAGCGGAACTGACTAACAAAGAGGATTAAAAATAATTCATAGACGCTCGATGATTTATCGCGACGTTGTAAAAAACATTTTCTTTATCTTCTAGTCTTTTACAAAAATTACAAGAATAAATTGGTATCAGAAATTGGTAGAAAGAAGATTCCTTTACATATATTCTTCACTAATCGCTCTACTGATTACCATCCGGCGAATTTCGCTGGTACCAGCACCGATCTCGTACAATTTCGCGTCTCGTAAATACCGTCCGGTAGGGTAATCATTTATATAGCCATTCCCGCCTGAAGAATTAGATCAATTAAAGGCGGATGAATCTTAGTGTAAAATTTAGATTAAAAATAATTTACCTAGTATTTGAATCGCGTTCAACGCAGCGTTCGTAGCGCATTCAGAGGTATATAGTATTACGGCCGCGCAATCTTTTCTGTTTGTATTTCCTGCGTCGCAAGATCTAGCTACAGAGTACAAATAACTTCGGCATGCGCTCAGACTCGTGTACATGTACGCTATTTTTTCCTACATTACAATCGGAATATTTTAGAACTGAACATGTACAATTTTTCTTGAAGAAAGAGAGAGGACTTTATACTTGTATCATCTGAAATTCTGCGATCGGCTTCCCAAACTGTTTTCTCGTGTGCGCGTACTCGAAGGCCACGTCGCAGCAGGCTTGAAGAATTCTAATATTTAACAAAATGAAACAAGATCTGTCGTGTAAATTTAATGTAAAATATAATACAACGCGAAGAAATAAATATTACCCTACAGGACCTGCTGCTAAGATCAATCTCTCCAAATCTAAACCGCTGAATAGCACATAGATGCCTTTGTTTTCTTGTCCGAGTATATTCTCAGCTGCAATTAGTAACACCAATTGGCAGCGTGATTAACCAGCATCGACAAAACATTGTAAATTTAAAGAGCAATGAAAAAATGAATATACCAGGAACTTTACAATCTTGGAAGACAAGTTCGCCCGTGTTAGAACCTCGCATACCGACTTTATCCAACTTTTTTCCTGAGCTAAAACCTTCGAAACCTCGTTCAACGATAAATGCTGTGATACCGTGTTGCGGTTTAATCGCGTTCGGATTCGTTTTTGCATAAACAACCAGAGTATCCGCGTCAGGCCCATTGGTGATCCAAAATTTGTGACCATTTAAAACGTAATAGTCACCCTTCTTTTCAGCGCGCAATTTCATTGAAACCACGTCGGATCCAGAAGTCGTTTCCGACATCGCGAGAGCCCCAACGTGCTCCCCGGTACACAGCTACGAAAAAGTTTAAATACCCGTAGGAGACTAAGTACAAGATCTATAGACTTCGAAGTTTGTTCTTTACTTTCGGCAAATATTTTTGCTTCTGCTCTTCCGTCCCATTTCTGTGGATCTGATTAATGCACAAATTCGAATGAGCCCCGTAGCTAAGCGCTATAGCAGCCGATGCTCGGCTCAGTTCTTCCATAGCAATAATATTGTCCATGTAAGAGCCACCCGTGCCACCGTACTCGGGCTTTACTGTTATACCTAGTAAACCGAGATTGCCAAGCTTCTTCCAAAAATCCTAATTCATAACAGCCTTTATAATACACTCGAAGCTCATTAATCAATTGCTAGTTCCCACCGTCACTTACTCGGAACTCATCGAAATGATTCTTTCTGTCGATCTCGGCAGCTTTCGGTGCAAGTTCTTTTTGCACGAAATTAAATACTAATTCCCGAAGCTGTAAAGATGTAGAATTTTTCTATGACTAATTTACATCCACCGAATAATATAGTAAATAGTATAAAATAATTGACAATCAATCTTAGAACCAGTTCTATCAACCTTCGACTAATTTAATCAACGATTAAAATTGTAACTACATCTTTCATGTAGCAGGAAGATTTATGAAGATAATAATCTTTCAATTTTTTGTCTTGATAATACATTGCTATAGTTTGACTAACCTCTCTTTGTTGTTCATTAAGACCAAATATATTATCATCTACTTTGTAATATTGCGAAGAATATCTCACACCAAGCCCGTCTTTTAACTTTGAAAACTTTCGCAAAAACCTGCTCGCAATGAGCCCGTTCGCATGAAGACAAAACTTCATATTTTATGTTTTTAATATACTTTGAACCAGAATGTGAATCGAAAACAGATTTGGGAGCAAGTACGATAATTATCTTCAGTTAAATCAGTGATGCAATACATTATTCGATGCATCGACGCTTTTTTACTTATTTGAATAGATATGACTTATGACTGACAGTATTGAATACCACTTGCTGTGGATAGAGTTAGTTTTTCAATATAATTTTATTATATAATAAAAGAGTATACACTTGTTTAACAAAATCGTAGAAAAATTGTTGTCTGTACAGTTATTTTTATTCCTTCTCACTTCTTCGTTTAGTAAGTTAGGTTAGATTAAGTTAGATTAATTTGAACCGATATTCAACATTGCTACAGTACATAACGCGTTATCAAGACTGTTTGTTCGAGTAAACAAACTTCTTGTTAGATGCGATTCTTGTAATCAGTAGTTCTCATAGAGCTCAATAAATATGTAATACACTGAGACCACTCGTTTTACATCTCTCTCAAACCTTGGACCACCCTTTGTCAGACTCCAGGTACCAACATCCAAGTTCGCTACAATATTCGATTTCTGATCATACAAGCGTTGACGTTTGCTTAATACCTGAAGATGCAAAAATTTAAATGATATAAATTATTAATATATGTATCATAATTAGAACTTATGTACATTCTAATAGAATTTATATGGATTAAATACACAAAAGACACGAACCGGTGTGCCGGTGATCGGCTGTGACTTATGACAGTTGTGACCTTGTGACACATGTATAATTACCGAACGGCTTGATAATCTTTGAGATCGAATGGCATACATGTATATATTAATATAGTACATATATATATATACAACTTCGGATAGTTCGGATGACATTTATTTAATTCAAACAACGCCATCTGGTTCCGTTTAATACTTACCTTCGGTTTTATTCGTTCTACTTCGTTATGAGAGAAATTGTAATGACTAATACCTGTGTAATCTTCCCAGCGAACAAACATTCTCTCCGTGTTGCAAATTCTTGTCCACGTACGAATCGAGACTCCGCGAGATTTTATACAACTGCCCGATTTCAATGGGTGCTTTTTATATGTATTTTATAAGTAGTACTTATCGAATAGCTGTGATACGACATTAACCGATCTGCGTCACTGGTTGCGTTTTTGATTACTTTATAGAATTCGTTTTAAATCGTGATACGGCTGCAATGAAACAAAAATTATATTAGATCAGTAAGTGTGAGGATGGCCCTTTGTTATAATTCATACTGTACGAGTTTTAGCATTCTGTAAACATCTTGAATATTGTTATTAAGAATTAACATGTATAACGTTGACGTTTACTCGATTGGATCATTCGTAATTATGTTTTTGTTACAATATGTACGGCTGGATTTAAGTTTCGAAATTGATGAAAACCTTCGTTGACGTTACGTTCCATTTAGAAATCATGTACACGTATGTTCCAAATTCGTAAAGAATAAATGTACTGCTGTCAAAACGCTTGCAATTATTATTTTCTTGCTTGTTGATACGTTTGATACGTCAATCTGATCAGGTCACAGTTGATTTGAATTTTTTTATTTTATATTTATATTTATCTCCTATATATGACCTGTACTTTTGGATCTCAGGAAATTAAATATGTCGATGTATGTACTTAATTAAGTGATCATGAAAAGTATGTTAGAAAGTGTAAGACGTCATACAAGAATAATTTTAGGGATGGTAGCTGCTGGAGCCACAGTTTTAATGGCAACCAGTGAAGAAAGTTCTTCAAATAGAACACAAAACAATTCTACACATTATTCCCATTACAATGAAACAAATCATAATCAGCAGAATACACCATGTTCGCTTAAGAAGAATATAACATCATATACTGTGAGCAGTAAGTGTTTTACAAACAACATTCTAAATATATGTTAAGAAACTTATATTCTGCAATTTAAATATTTACTAATGATGCCCAAGAGAACAAATGTTAAAAAATGGCCTTCAAGATATATGCATTATACTTCAATGTTTCTTGTAACAGAGAATAAAAGCCGCAGCTCCATGTTGGAAAAGAATGGTCGACTGATTTCAAGATCTGAAAGTAAAGAGGGTAATAAGAACTTTACATTACACAAAGCAGCACCCATTCGTGAAACTAAGGCTTCGAGATTACGTGCTGCATCAATTATATCGCCTAATGGTAAGTGATACTAACAGTTATTTAAGAAAAATTAATCTGTACACTCTTTTACAATTAGTTCGCTGTTTGTGCAGGTGGTACAGTGTTGTCAAGGAGATTAGGTATGTCAGAAAGTTCTACACCTTTGGGTCTCCAACCTAGTACTAGTTTTTCAGTGAAAGATGTAAGCAGTTATATTTAGTACGACTATGGAAATATATGCATTAGTATTACATAATGTATGGAACAATGTTGTGCAGGAACATTCGGTATCGAGTAATAGTAGTATTACGAATTCGGTACGAGAGAGGGATAAAAGCTACAAGCGAAAATCGTATCTAAATCGTTCGCTTAATATGGAAACTACAGTGGATCGTTCGAATCAGTGTGAGTAATCGAAGATCATCGCCGTCTATGTTTGCACTTTGTCTATCTTGTTAACATTGTCTGGATTTTAGCTGAAAGTAACATCAGACACACCAGAAGACAATCAAATAAACAAAGTAACATATCTGATACAATATCCACTTCAAATTCTAGTAATCGGGCAATTAATTTAGGTAAAAAGACGTTTGTCGGGTCGAAAGTCGTTGGCCAGAGAGTTAAAGAAAATTATTCAAAAGCTTATACATTGCCTTCGGTAAACTCCCCTGTTACCGCTAAACAGTCGACCACGCAACGAATTAACAGGTAATTTTATTTCTTGGTATTTTCATTGTCTTTCCTGAGACACGAAACTACTGTTCCATGTGATTGTTCGATAGCGGCGGGCATAGCGATTCAGAAGTTTCGCGCAGAGTAGATGCGTTGACGGCATTAACGAAATCAGCGATAGAACGTGTAGAAAGACTTAAATCACACGCGAATCTACCTACAAATTATGGACCACGGTTGGAGAATCATTTATCTAATACAGCATGCCAAGGAGATTCTTCTACTAGTATAGAAAATAGCATGAATAGTGCGCGTGCGTTGCAATTATCACCGAGACGAGGTTCAATCTTGAAGAGGTCCAGCGAGGAACATCCTCAAGATGGACCGTTGAATTACCAACACGCGCCGGTGTCGATACTTAAGCATAAAATATCGGACGGTGATACGGGCCAAAATTTATCGACTGCCGTCAATCACACAGTTTTGCCCGTAACGTTTTCACCGTCTGTGAGAGAACCAACGCGTAAGAGGCACGGTATTTTAAAAAAGCGCAGTAGTTTGGACGAAAGTGAAATACTTCGTCGGCGCAGTTGTTCACCGGACATTTCAGGCACCGACAATGCGTGCTCTGAATTTAGGCCAATATTGAAAAATCAGAGGCGGTCGTCGTTGGATGAGATTATTAAAAGAGATCAGAGCCCGGATCCTCAGCCTACTTCCATATTGAAACGGAAATCGTCCCGGGAGGACGATCGAGAGGACAGGCAAGTCGGTTCCGCCGAACCGCAGGGCATACTTAAAAGAAAATCCACAAGTACCCAACGAACAACCGCTGTTAATCATCACGTGACCATTACAACGGATGCAACAAGTGCTGGCACTCCCGAAATACTTGATAGTTCCGAGGTGAGGCCGATCCTAAAGAAAAAGCACAGTAGGGAAGAATCGTTCGGTAGCGATCCACCCTCTTTAGAGCCACGACCGATATTGAAAAAGAAATCGAGTACGGAGTCGGACGAGCACGACGATAAACCGAAAAAGACTATTTTGAAGTGTGCACGGAAGAACTCGCAGGACGAATGTAACTACGAGACAGAATCGACTTCGCCGAAAAAGTTGTCGATGCTCAGAAGCCGTACTCTACAAGGTAGAACGAGCCTGCCCTTGGATAACGATCCTGTACGACCTATATTGAAGCAACCTGGTAATAGAGACAACGAATCGCGAGTCCGTTTAAACTTGTGTAATGAAACAATTGTTAGTGACGATATATCTACCACAGAGCCAGCAGATTTATTTTTGAGAAAACGGGCACAATCATTGGGCCATATGCAACCTTCCAATATTTCCAACGAATTCACCGGTGTACTTAACAAACGAAGATCTCTTGAATTGTTATCCGTGACCGACGCGTCGGAAGAAAAGTCGCAAGTGAAATTAACAACCAGTAGTATCTATTTAAAAACAGACCTTTCTCTGGGTGACGAGAGTGCCAATACTTCTACCCTTCCTTGTGACACGTTGTACAGGTAGCGTTGACGAGCTATAAAAGATTAACATTGTTTAGAATAGAAAGATGCTTTTTCTATGCTGAACGATATTTTCAAGCATGCATTTTAAAGCAGACTGTTCAGTCTTTTTTTGAAGACATTATTCGCATTTGCAAAGACGATTTCTTTATCTTCCTCTCATCAGGAATGCTTCAAAGTCACGTGGCATATTTTTAATTAAACGGTTCTGAATTGACTAGCAATATTACCAATTTCTATAATTTCTTAGCGCACATTTGTTTATGCTTTTACTCTCTATAGTAATATGTAACTTTGGCAAGACTTTGAATCTGTGCCAAGTTTAATTATAGATCACCTAGCAATTCTGAAAGCTACTGAAAACACAGATTCGGAACATGCACACAACCTGTACGTCTGTCTAAACGTTAGTCCCGATTCGAGGTAGTATAGTCTTCCTTTTTTAAAGAAGATCAGACACAAATTTAATATTAATAACAGATGCATTTCATGAATATCCTTATGTGCATACATCTACGTTAGTGATCGAAATCTGCTTTTACATTGCATGAAACTTAAAACAATATGCTGTCAAAAATCCTGGAATACATTTTAACAAACTATTATTGCGTTTGTTTGCAGTCTAACGAGAGGGAACGTCGCCGATAGAGAGAAGCAAACTGTCGCAGTTCACAAAAACGAAGACGGGAGCATAGTGATTTCACATGGACTTCCTGTAGATAGTATTATTGATAATAATATTCCAGATTCCTCTAGAATGAGTAGGAGAGAGTATACAAACAATGAAGCGTCGTTTTCGGAAGGCAAACCAGTCGACGAAGAAAAAGGCGGCGAAACTAACGGCATACATCGCAGAAACAGCGTCTCCAAAATGGCATTGCATTTCAGAGCCTTGCAGGAGAAAGCTAATTCTCAGGAGAATGATAGCTTGACACAAAAAGCGCAGTGTAAAGGTTCACGTGGCATACAACGATACAGAGAACGTAAGAGCCAAGGAAGCGACAGGTTTAACACTCAGCCGGTAACTTCCCAAGAGGTGCAAGAAGCGGTGCTACAGAATAAACGTAACGCCACGTTGGGTAGGAAATCTAGTCTGTCGGACGATAACTTGAATACGACCGATGACGAGTTCGACCCCTCTAAATTGAGCTTGGCGGAACGTGTGCGCCTGTTTAATCAGAAGATCGATACTGGAAAAAGTTCAGTGTCGAATAATACGTCGTCGGAGCGGCAGCCACGAAGAAGGCCAGCTGCTCGTTATAAAACGCAACCGGTTACGTCCGAAGAAGTCGAGGTTGCGTCTCGAATATCTCCGTTAAATAGTTTGAATCAATGCTTGATGGATGCTGGTAAGTCTTACTGTAATACCTGTTGTCATGACATAAATGACTAATTTTCGAATAAATTTTCCTGCAGGTGATTCACCGAAAAGCATTCTGAAATCCATAGGTTCGTACGCGAATGACGCACCGCGTGCGAAGAGCCCTGAACTCGAGGGCATGAAACTAATAAAATCCGTACTTAAAAAGGAATCCGAGGAATTGGAACAACGCATGGTTGACAATTGTGACACTGCACCGCGTTCTATATTGAAATGTAATTTAAAATTGGAGGAAGAGAGCAAGGTAAATAAAAAAGTTCGGCGAGGGAAGGAATGGGCATAATTCTGATATAAGATTTTGTACATACAGGAAGAGAATGTAACGGAAACAAATTACTCCGCGCAGTATGATTTAAATCGTGCCTACAATGAAAAGGACGATCGTACCGAAGGTAGGCAATACGAGAGTAAACAAAAGTATGCGATGCCTCTTTACAAACGTAGTACTCAGGGTGAATTAAATAGAACGAGATTCAAATGTGCATTAGATGACACAGATAACATTACTGCATCTAAGAAACGTGAGGAAACACCTCAGGCTACTGGAGGTGAGACATCCTCTGTAAGTCATGACGCATGTAACGTAAACGACGGAGCTGTGCCTCCTAATGGTCATCCTATTTTTCAAAAACCGACCAGGTAACAAATTTTACATTAATATATTTGCAAATTTAAATATTAAACAGAAAATAATAATGNCCTCTAAATTGAGCTTGGCGGAACGTGTGCGCCTGTTTAATCAGAAGATCGATACTGGAAAAAGTTCAGTGTCGAATAATACGTCGTCGGAGCGGCAGCCACGAAGAAGGCCAGCTGCTCGTTATAAAACGCAACCGGTTACGTCCGAAGAAGTCGAGGTTGCGTCTCGAATATCTCCGTTAAATAGTTTGAATCAATGCTTGATGGATGCTGGTAAGTCTTACTGTAATACCTGTTGTCATGACATAAATGACTAATTTTCGAATAAATTTTCCTGCAGGTGATTCACCGAAAAGCATTCTGAAATCCATAGGTTCGTACGCGAATGACGCACCGCGTGCGAAGAGCCCTGAACTCGAGGGCATGAAACTAATAAAATCCGTACTTAAAAAGGAATCCGAGGAATTGGAACAACGCATGGTTGACAATTGTGACACTGCACCGCGTTCTATATTGAAATGTAATTTAAAATTGGAGGAAGAGAGCAAGGTAAATAAAAAAGTTCGGCGAGGGAAGGAATGGGCATAATTCTGATATAAGATTTTGTACATACAGGAAGAGAATGTAACGGAAACAAATTACTCCGCGCAGTATGATTTAAATCGTGCCTACAATGAAAAGGACGATCGTACCGAAGGTAGGCAATACGAGAGTAAACAAAAGTATGCGATGCCTCTTTACAAACGTAGTACTCAGGGTGAATTAAATAGAACGAGATTCAAATGTGCATTAGATGACACAGATAACATTACTGCATCTAAGAAACGTGAGGAAACACCTCAGGCTACTGGAGGTGAGACATCCTCTGTAAGTCATGACGCATGTAACGTAAACGACGGAGCTGTGCCTCCTAATGGTCATCCTATTTTTCAAAAACCGACCAGGTAACAAATTTTACATTAATATATTTGCAAATTTAAATATTAAACAGAAAATAATAATGCGTTCGAGCTTTTATCAGATATTAACAAAGATTCGAATATTTCCTTTTGTAAATTATAACAAAAATTTTCGTTATTTTAACACTTGTGTCTTATCAAATTCGTGACGTCGAGCCTTTTATTTATTACTACAGCTACTGATAAGATTACTTTATGTTAAAGAACATATATATGCTTGAAAGTATATATGTGTTACAATTAACTACTTATAGGTATGCTTCATTGTTGAAGAGTGCCAGCCATCATGCGATTGGTAACAAAATCAACGAAAACGAATCAAATAGTGCAACAATTCGAAAGCAGCATGGTGTACCTCTTCCAGGATTGTGTCGTAGTGCAACGCAGACAATGTCAACAGTAGATAGCACTGATGGTCCGGGTATGAGTATCGCGGAACGATTGGCTGCGCTGCAACGTAGCGGAAATACAAATTGGAAAAGACGTATCGCGCCTGAGTCATCCAATTCGTCGGTAAATTATTGTAAAATACTTGTTGTGAAATGGTTTCGTGCATTTACTATCAAAGTGAACAATTAGGACGGAGCGTCTGCCAATTCGTCCAATAAAGAGGACCTAAGCATCAAGCAAGGTGTACTTGCCGATTGTCTTGGGAAGTTAGAATCCGCGACGGAAGGATGGAAAAAGAGGATAGCTGCCTCAGACGTAACAAAGTTCACAGTAGCTGGAAAAATGAAAGTAGAACAACCGGAGAAACTTGATCCAGCTCCGTCATCGCCGTTAATTGAAGTCAAGGACAGAAAGAAAAAAACACCTCGTCCTGAACGGTTTAAGGCAAAAAAAGGTAACTCCGACTGTCATAATTTTACTTTTAAATCGGGTACATTCCTCCAAGGGAGATGTCGGAAATGCGTAGTCTATTTTCAGGGTATTCTAAGGATACTGTCTCTACACCAACTAGTCCCAACAAGGAGTGTCGAATTAAACTGCCAGCAAGCTTCTCGGAACCTACGAGCGATGACAGTGGTCAGTAATCAATTTTCGTAGTTCTACTTCCTTAAATACCAACGATCTATTTGAACATGAATGTTTCACAGGTGAAGAAACGAAAACCGAAAAGGACGTTATGCCCGTCGTTTCGGTACCTAAGATAGACGATGAAACGTTCACTTCCTTTTTTACTGGGATTTCATTAGAAAAGTGTGAGGCTGAATCTGTTGATTTAAACGAGTCCGATTTTGATGTGATTTCATCGCAATCCGAATTGTAATTTTACCTAATCTCAGATCTGCTAATTGAATGTTGAATATCGGTTTTTATGGATTTCTATTTTTCCAGATTGGTTCAGAAACGGAACATACGCTTCAAACGACGGCGATTCGTATCTAGAAATCCACTCAAAACGCTTGCGGCTCGTACCGACTTAAAGTTAGAGTATACCGAAGTGCGGACTGATATCGCAGAGAGAGTAATGAAACAACTAAACGTCGAGAAATGTAAGTTTCGGCTGGTTATCATTAATTTGTTCCGATAGAAATATTATTTATTTTTGTAGTGGCGAAAAATTCGTCGTTAGCTATGGAAGCTCTAGCTGGCCTAGCTTCTACCGAAGACTTTAGCAATATAACGCTAAGAAATACAGCAGAAACGAATACATCAACGAATAGACTACAGCCGTACAAAGATTTAATGCTGATTTTGATCAAGGGCAGGAGGCACGTACAAGTGAGATTGGTCGAACCAGTCGCAGAAAGTATGAATAGTGGGGATAATTTTGTCCTAGTAACGAAATCAGAAGTAAGCAGAGCAATGTTATATTGACCAATATGGAGATAATTGTGGTATCTATTTTACATTTTTTAATCCAGGTTTATAATTACATTGGAAAGTATTGTAATGTTATTGAGAAAGCTCGTGGTGCTGAGATTGCACTGAGCATTCAACAGAATAAAGATCTCGGTTGCCAAACATTTCAAGTTATTACAATTAACGAAGATAAGATAACTTGTACGAAGAATCAATTGGAAAAGTTTTGGAATTATCTTGGCGTCGAGAACGAAAACGTAGATGGTAAAAGATAGCTTCTATTCTACAAAGAAATGAATTTACATAGTGATTTAATATTGTCATGTTAATGATAGTTATAGACGGTGGACATCCTGACGAGGATGAACTTTATGAAACATTTATGATAGATACGAACATGGTGTACGAAATAAAAGGGGAGGAACTGGTACCTCTCGAAAAATATTGGGGTGCTATACCAAAAATTGAAATGCTAGATCCAAATAAAGTGAGTTATTCGATATAAACATTTTTTAAATTAACTTCATTTTATAAACAATCGCATTTCTTTTTATAAGGTGCTGGTATTTGATTTTGGTAGCGAGATGTATATATGGAGTGGTAAAGGAGCTTCGGCTGATAAAAAGAGACTAGCGACGCATCTTGCCACGGAACTGTGGAAAGAAGGATACGACTATTCGGAATGCGCCGTATGCCCAATTACCGCCGCGTCTATGATAGGTAGACGCGTCGCGACAAAAACGGACTTAAAAGCTGCCGAAGTCAGGCCCAATTGGTGTATTCTTGCCAAGTTGACCCAACACGTCGAAACGATACTTTTCAGAGAGAAATTCCTGGATTGGCCAAACGTCTCTGGTATAATACGAGTCCGCGGTAGGCCAGAGAGCAAAGAACAAGTTGACGGCAGTATAACTATCGAAGTGTGCAATATCGATAATTTATTAGAAGAAAATACTACTCCGGTCGATCTGATACTTGAGGGAAGTCATTTGGGTCGAGGCACTGGTTGGTATGATGATGAGGTAATAGCATAGTATCATTTCGTCTAGCAATTTTCTTTTTACAATGCAAACAAATAACACATCTGCACTGTGTATCACATTTCAGTTAATGAAACAGACTATCGTCACAACAACGGGTATAAAAGTGTGGCACATCGATGAGTTCTCGCACACCCTTCTAGACGATTCGTCTGTTGGACAATTTTATTCTGGAGATAGTTATATCGTGCATTGGATGTACTCTGTTACTATCACTGGTAAATACAAACTGAGTTAAACACTAGATATTGATTTTTAAAGATTCTTTATAATATAGTAAATGGGATTTAATTCTGTAGGTCGCGAACTTAGTGGATTACCGTCGAAACATTCTGCGAAGGGACGCGATCGTTCAGTATACTTTATCTGGCAAGGACAGAATGCGTCTTTGAATGAACAAGGTGCCGCAGCATTACTGACTATCGAATTGGATAATGATCAAGCACCGCAGGTAATCACTTTGCATGAAAATTGTTGTCCGAATATCCCAGATTTATAAGTATATTGGTTGCAGCTTCGCGTAGTCCAAGGGCATGAACCAGCAGCATTTTTGAATCTATTTTCCGGGAGGATGATTGTACATAGCGGCAAGAAAACGAATTCGAGAAGTGACGATCGATGGCGATTGTACATATGTCGTGGTACCTTAGAGTCAGAGGTGTCTTTAACGGAGATTCCTTGTAGCACTCGTCAATTACGGAGCAGAGGTTGTCTATTATTGTTAGATTTAAAAGATGGTAAAATTTACGTGTGGCATGGATCTAACGCTTCACCGCATATCCGAAAGGTACTTTTTCACATCGTGTCCCATCCCTATCTCAAGGTATAAAATTTAAATATAATAGTCTAGCAGTTGGGCATGATTTATTTCTAGAATGCAGTTAGTACAGCTACAAAATTAAAAGAAAATCGGCCTCAAGAAACAGGTTTATCCTCGAAAGAAGATATAGAAATAGTTGAAACTGAAGAAGGATCAGAACCAGACGAAGTCATCAATGGTATGTAAAAATCTTACTTTGATAATTGATTGTAAAGTATACTCATAACAGCGATGTTTTATTGTATAGCATTGGGACGCATGAACAAGAAGTTGTACGTATCGTTAGCGAAGGACCAACTACATGAATATACACCAAGACTGTTTCACTTGTCAAGCGTTTCTAAAGAATTTAAATCTGTAGAGATATTGTGTCCTCATCGTGCTTCTTTGCCGACTCCTTTTCCTTTCCTGCAGGAGGATCTGTATCAAGTTCATCAACCAGGTAGCGTACGAAATATTCTCGAGAACAAATAGCTTTCTTTTTAATTAGTAATCGTGTATAAAAATTAATTGAATATCACGAATTCTAGCACTATTTTTGTTGGACAACAAAAATGAGTTATGGATATGGCAAGGTTGGTGGCCAAACACGGGCGCGGAAGATCAATCCGGTAGCAAGGCTGTTAGATGGCAAGCCGAAAGAAGAGCGGCCATGACAATGGCGATGCAATATTGGCAAAAGATTCATCCAGGAACCAATAAATTTCCAATTTATCTAGTCTGGGCTGGTCTCGAGCCTTTGCAATTTATAAATTTATTTCCTACGTGGACGTATCGCGACGACATCGCTGAATTAAATATAGAGGTACATCCTGATTTATTAATGTTATCACGATAGAGGAGAGTAAATAAATTATCTCTTAACAGGATGGACGAAATTCTGGAGAAGTATTGACCGTGGAAAGCGAATTGGTTCGATTAACACAGAGTACGTATCCTCCGGCTCAATTATTACAACGACCACTACCAGAAGGGGTTGATCCTACACACTTGGAATTGTATTTATCTCAACAACATTTTCAAGTAAGTTCCATGCAACCTTTCTTATAAAAGGAAAATACGATTGATGTATATTTTCAATGCTCGAAAACAGGAACTATTAGGCATGACTCAAGAAGAATTTCAAGAACTTCCCGTTTGGAAACAAGTGAACCTTAAAAAAGAAATAGGGCTTTTCTGATGAAAAATATATCCAGACTGCCGACTCCTACGAGAACTAGCTGCCCTTGTAAAACGATTAATAAAGTTTTTGTTAATTGTTTTATGATGTTTATAACTTGAAAAACTTTTTAACTTCTCGGTGTATGTGAATTCGCGTTTATAAAGATATGCCTAAAGTTGCCTATCGATAAAAAGAGATACTAATATTATTATAATGCAGTTATAAAGATGTTTTACTACTATTTCAAAATATAATATATACTACATAAATAAATATTAACGTGCGCCAGCGCACGCAATGAACACGAATAGGTGATCATATATTTTTAATACATACTAAACGTGAAATTGGCTTGTGAATATTTCCTTTATATTTGTATATGGGCTTTATATTCAATGATAATACAATATGTTTTAGAATGGCTTATTCTTACATGTGTAACATTTGTACAAGAGCGACTGTATTCTTTACAACGTACTCCGTGTTTTTGAACAGTATTCAATGAAATTTCTCAATGTTGCCTTGAGTCTTATTTCATGGCCCTTTCTATAGTCCTTAACACGTCCCGTGCAAAGTCGTTTTTGCCCGTCTTGTCATTCAGGCCGTTTGATGTTTCGCGCATTAAATAAATATTCTTACGTGTACCATTTATGGTACACGTGGCCTGAAGGTCAAGTGTAACATGTACCATAAATGGCACGAAACGTGTTAAAGGCTCACAGCTTCACCTTGTTCCAATACACTTTACTATCCTATCATAAATATGCATACTTTTAAAATACCTTCATACCTTTTTAATCACGATTCGATCGATCACGATAAAATATGTATCATATACATTCTAATCTCATTAAAATATATCCAATGTAAATGCACGATCAAATTTTAAGTTCTGTACATATAACACACTTATCCATAGAATTTCGTTATTTCAAGTACATACACGAATGGTACTACAAGTAATCGATGTAGACTATTCTTTTAAACAAATTACAGTGATGCATTATACGCGTTTATATCAACGAAAAGATAGTAGAATTAGCTGAAAACAATTTGGCATATCCTAATTTTAATCAATCAGTCAATTATTCTTGTACTTTTCTCAGCGTGTAATTATACAAATATTTTCTCCACTACGCCTATTTTCACTCATCTTTCTTTTTCTTTTTATAAATTGACCAAGGCACAAATTCGCATTAAGTGTATAAAATAATCGTAGATCAATTTCGAGAGTGTAATCGAAATAATCACGTTCTGTTCAAAGTTTCCCGACGTCTGTGCAAAGAACACAAATCCACTCCAATGTTTACAATGGTCGAGTCTTTATTATACTCTATACAATTATGGTATGCTATGGAAAGTTTATATTTATATACACGCGAGACGAGATGCGGAGCGTATATACTCTTTCAAATAATGCAATTATGCCACGATTTAAAATAAACGACCGGGAAGTCGTTTATCCTCTTCTTCGTTTCGATTCTGTATCAAATTATGCATATACAAATTTTATATATTTTTATACAAAGCACAATTTAAGAATTATTTAAAATAATAACGCGAGACATCTCGTCTCGCGCGGTCGTGCGCGCACATACTTAAATCTATACATCTAAATAAATCACCTAATATTAAAATAGTCCATCTGAACAATTCTGATCCTACAAGTTAATTGAAAATAGTCGTGCGTTGATTGATGTAAAATGGTACACCAATATTGTGACTTTTCTTTTTGACGTACCTCATACATTAATTATTAATCCACACATCCAATTTACGATACAGACAGTTGCGTCGCAACACGATGTTAGTACTCCGATTCTAATCAGTTGGGTATCTGTAGCACATATATAATTGTATCTTTAGTACGGTGTTCATCTTGATATGCGACAAATGTGAAAACTAACTTTAAAAACGATGTGTTTTTCTTTTCTTAAAGCAGACAATGTATTGTACAACACTATATTATACAAATTATATGTAACAAACGACAAATGTATTTACAATTTGCAAGTTGTTATATGTATTAAAAAGATCGATATCATTGCTGGGTTGTAATTTTTCATCAAAGAGACTTTCGTTCATGCTTGATATTCTTGTTTGCATTCCCACTATAGTGTTAGTACAGAAAAAACGTAGTTATTACCGTTTTTATAGTTTTACTGGATCTTCCCATCGATGTAAGCCTTTATGGCGGTCTGACACTCCGCAGAACACCAATGCTGGATCAACAGATACGTTTCCGACTCTAATGCCGCGTCCAATTTTTTACGCAGGCTGTGGCGCAGCAACGTCTTCGTCGCTTCCATAGACTGAAAATTGAATAAATAAAACGATGATTCTGTATGTATATGTAAATGAACAAAATTCAGGATGTATGATATAAATATTTATCAGTCCGGTACATGCGAGTCAATGCGAGCACAGTGGTAGAACGTTTTAGTGTTATTATTCTAACGCCTATTCGATGAGCTGGTGTAGTTACGTCTATAAAAATGTTTATTTTAACTTGCTTCTTGTTATTCGTGGCAACTGAATGTTCTTATGTTGTCATCAACAGCAAGTCGAGTAACGTCACATTCAGATACTTCGATGGTGTACGTAAAACTAATTGTTACAGAAAACTGTGAAGTAAGGTCGAGTATTTAACACGTACATGTTGACACAGATTCACGGGGAAAGTGATTTGCACGAATGTGAAATGAACGAAGCGTGTAGTGTGATTCACAACCGATTTTGGGCATCTAGTTTAACAGAAAGACTTTGTCGCTGTCGTAATGGAAAAGAATGTCCCTGGCAATGGACAAAAGAGCTTGGAAATACCTCTGTTTCGCTTAATAACAGATCGCACATTGAGGTACACGGAAATTTACGAGTTTCAAAACAATGCTCATACATCAGTTAATTTTTCTTTCAGTTTTGTATTTCAATAGCAGAATTGGATGCATGTACACACACGCAAGAAGCGATAAAAATTTATGGGAAAAGCGATAGAAATAATTCTTATTTGATACCGCAAAATGCAACTGTAAATTGTATTTGCCCGGAATCACACTACTGGCGACTTCAGAAATATACGTATGGAAATAATGATCTGATCACACAAACGTTCAAGTGTGTAAAGGTATTCTCTCCAGACTGATAAACATTTTATCAAAAACAGGAATTTAGAAAACATATAAAATTTACATTTTTATGCATGCGCAGAAAAGGATGTGCTACTCTTATGAATTTTGTGGCCATATACGATCTGACTTGTACTCGACATATTATAGATGCACTTGCCCAGAAAATCATTTATGCATTTTTAAGGATAGGGAGAGAGAAAATGTTCAAGAACTATTTTATTCTGGTCCTGCTTACAAGGGCTACTGTCTTCCGTTTTAAGATAAGTAATGCACGCTCGTACACGTACCTGCGAGGACTGTTCGCTCATAGCTTTTAGACTCGGTAACAATTCGACTTGAAATCTGTCGGGCCAAAGGACACGAGTAACGAGACCAGCTCTTAGAGCTTCGCTAGCAGTTAAAGTTCTGCCACCTATTAGTAATTCACTCGTCTGCAATTCAAACCATTCAATTAATTGGTTTCCTAAATAAATTATCTGTGAACGACTATACGTGCATTAACATACTCTACTTACAATTGCACTTCCTAATATATGCGACAAAGTAAAAACAGCAGCACCTTCAGCGATCTGTCCTAATTTTCCATAGGGAGTGTTAAACGTAGCTTTGTCGCTAGCTATTACAAGATCAAACAAAGGTAGCATTGTTACTCCAAGCCCGACTGCAGAACCCTGAACGCCAGCGACGATGGGTTTGTTAAACGACGCCAAACATTTAATAAAATCTCTGTATGCGGAAAAGCGGAGTGTTTTAATTATATTACATAAAGATAAAAATAGTATAATAATAAAATAGTGATAATAAATACGCACTTAACCGCGTCCGCCAATTGTTCTGCTTGATTCCTTCGTTCTTCCTTGTTCACTTGTAGCAACGGAGATAGTTCGAGACCCTCGCAAAAACTACTGCCCGTTGACGTTAGCAGGACTACCCTACAATCGTCGTCTTTCTTCAGGATTGATAACGCCTCACGAAATTCTTGCATTACCTAAACAGAATTACATATTCATTAAAAGAAATGGATACATTAACTAAAGCATTCTCCTCATCGTTCCTCTTACCGGAAGTGTGAGAGCATTTCTTGTTTTCGTCGTAGCCGACGGTGTTAATATTAATTGCACCAGATTCCCGTGTCGACGTACATTTATTTCCTTATTGCTGAATTGACTTCGAATATCTGATTTCGTTTTGCCGATATCCGATTCTAGCGTCTTAAAAATGTTCGCTGAAAAATTATAGCACTGAATTTCATGTTTTAAATAATTGTTTAATCAATATCACGATTTGCTAAGAAAATGCTAAACACTATGGGAACATAAAGGCTTTCAATTTCTTTCTTAATGCATTGCCTTCACCTTTATTCTTACGGTTTCCCGTTGAATTTGCAGACCGACTCCCTGAGTTAATTACTGACAGGGCATTTGCGGCTGCTGCAAGGCAGGCAGAAAGTTCATCTTCTCCTTTAGAAAAGACTTCAATGTTATATGATTCGCTCGTTTTAGGAAACATAACATTGTGCTTCGCAGTTGTTTTTGTATTGGACGTTATCTTACCTGTAGCTGCGCCGTTCGACCGCGTGACAACTTTGCCAAAACCAGTGCTGGTCTCATCTGTTTCGACTTGTCTAGAATTCTTCTCTGGCTTCTTTGAATTCAACTTTTTACTAGGACGTGCAGAAGAGGCCGCTTTATCCTTCCCAGTATCGCTAACATCTATCGGGTCGTTCTTCTGCACAGCCTTCTTTTTACTCTTCTTCGCATTCGGTTTTTCCTCTTGCGAAATTCGTCTCTTCGTGGATCTTAAACTATGAGTCCCACTTTCCTCGACTTTGGCAACATCAATTTTATCCTGTGAGTCTATACTAACTCTAGGACTTCCAGACGCGCTGGAAAACGAACTGGAAGAATGCCTCCTAATTATAACAGACGCATCCGCCGCATTTCTTATTTTCGCCGGTAAAATAAACTCTTGCGCTGGTAAATTCGTCGGTGGCTTCGGCAATGGACCTTGATCACTGACCTTCTTCTCCACTGGTCCATCGCTTACGTACACCGCAGCTCTTTTAGATCGTGGAGATTTCGATACATCGGTCGTCGATGTCCGTAATCTTAATACGGCGTTACGTACTAACTTCTTCCTAAGCTTAAGTTCGCGTTGCACCTTTTGTAGGTCCATGTAGGTCTGCTTCGTTTGAGATTTCGAAAGTAATTTCTTCTTATCAGATTGCTCCACCTCGTACAGTAAATTCACAACGCCCTCGTCCAGAAGTAATCTGTCTATTTCGTTTATAAACTTCTTCTTCGGTTTGCTTTCTCCACTGTTATTCTTCGTAGCTTTCTTGGATTTCGAGGCTGCCTTCGATCCTGATTTCTTCGGCGAGGCATTCAATTTTGATTTCAAAGCAGCGGGCTTTTTGTTCGAAGGCATGTTTTGCCTTAATATCTTTTTCACCACTATATTTCGTTTGGGCATAGAAGGATTTTTTTTATTGAGATTTTGTTTTGGAGGCTTCGACGTCACTTTATTATTATTATTTGTGATTTGTTTGTCCGTCTTCGCATCATCAACTTCTTTTTCATTCACAGGTAAATTAGTCTCCTTAGGTACATGATTCTCGGTTGCTGAATCATTATCAACTTGTACTTCATTTGCTTGCGGAGGCAATTTTTTAGGTGACGGTACTTTGCTTTTATATACTTTTTGCCGTTTCACAATACTTTGTTGTTCTTCATGCTCTCTGGCCTTCTCTGTGGGTTTTCGTTTTCTACCCGATCTCGACTCATCTAATCGTGCATCTTGCGCCTCCGTGCTCTCCTCTCCAGTGTGACATTCGACAGTTGCTGAAACGTGATTAGAACTTGAATCTTCCGCAGATTCGTTAGGGTCATTTATCGTATCAATTTCAACTTCCTGTTTCACGAAGTCCTTCTCTGCGTCAGTTGGCTTTGCCTTTACTTCTTTGGACGCTTTACTAGGCGTAGGTTTAACTGGTTTCTTCTTTTTCGCATTTTTACCTGTTGCAACCGGTAATTCCAGAAGTTGTTTCAACGCCAGTTCCCTTTCGACCAAGGGGTCGAGTTTTGGCGGTGTATTGTAACCACTTTGATCGACTTTCACCGGACGTTTTCCTTCTTCTGTCAAAGTTGGTGGTTTCAAATTAGACCAGTCAGGATCAACATCGCCTTCCAGTATTGCCAGCAATTCCTTATTGTCCGCGTTACTTTCTTTACCGGTGTCCGTGTCGCTTAGATCTTCTGTCGCTTTCTTATCACAGTTAGGAGATTGAGACAATGGTATAAGCGCCGGCAAGACACTCCCCGAGCCACCAGTTAATTTGCTTGACAATCTCTGCGTTAGTTTCTTAACAAAAAATATATCGGGCTGCAGAGGTTCCATCTTCTGTTTCTCACGAAGTCGTTCTTTTAGCGCTTTCGTTACTTCCGCTGACGATGCTATTTGACTCGTTAAATTACGGCCACGACTGACCGGTGTGTCGTTCGGAGACTTCCCAACACTTTGCGACATAGATAAATTAACTTTGTCCTTGAGTGACTTTATTATACTACTTTGACTATGTTGTTTCTTCACATTTTGGCTGTCATCCTGTTCGTCTTTTGGCATTCGTGATTTCTTCTCTTCTTTAACAGCTTCGAAAATACTTTCCACTTCCTCGACAGATTCCTTCTCGATACAGGTGATTTCTTCTTCGACCAATACAACTGTACCCTCTTCGATTGTTTGCGACTTCGTTTCATTCAGCAGACTTTTCAGTTCTATCTCCACGGTGTCCGGTGCTTTGGATACAGAATGATTGTCGTCTTCTGTATTCTCGTCGCCCCAGTCATCAAAAATATCTTGAATCACGCTTCTTTTCTTGATCGGGCTCACTTTGTTCGTTTCGCTTGTAAATAAATTTCCTTCCTTCGCATTATCTTTAGGTGCAGGCGAGACAATTGTATCATAAGTAATTTCTTTTTTCATATTAATCTTATGTAGGCTATCACAAACTTCAGTCTTGATTTTCTTACTCTTTCCGATCGACTTCTCTTCATACCTCTTTCTACAGTCCTTTTGCATGCTTTCGTCTTTAATACTAGTATCATCTACAACCTCTGGATTGTTAACCACTTCTGGAGTAGTAGAAGTTACGGAATCTTTTTCTGAATCAGTGTGATTTACATCCTGCCTTTTCTCCTGAGTACGAGCATCAGGAATTTCTGTATCTACAATCTCTGTCGCAATCACTTCTATTATGGTTCCATCATTCTCTATTAAATTAAATTCTTCATTGACCACATCTGTTTCCTTCATCTCCTTGTGTTTTACAGAAACAACACTCTGATTGCCTGCTAAGGGATCCTCTTCATGAACAGTCACAACAATATTTTGTTCCGTGGCCTCATTTGAATCATTGATAGTTTCCACAGTCAGCACCATCACTTCCGAGTTACCGTCAACCAGTTTCGATAAATCTGCATCTGTGGCTTGCAACGATTGGTCCTTATCTTCAAAAGTCTGGCTAAGTGATTTAATTAATGCTTGACACTGCGCGTTAGTGTCATCAGCAGCATTTATATTCATCACCGTAGAATCATTTTGTTCCTCAATATTTTGTTCCGTCTCAACATTGTTGGGCATCTTTTTACCATCTTCATCCAAAATTGCATCTGGTGTACACTCAGAATTACTCTGAACTTTTACTTCCGCTAATTGATTTACATCCTCTATTTGAAGTTTTTCTTTTGCTTCATTTGTGATGCATGGATCATTGTTATCTGCTTCATTGATCACATCATTGTCTGTGGTTTCTATCACTTCATCATCTTCTTTCACTGAGTCTGTTATATCACATTTGTTTAATGTTGAAGGATCCTGAGTTGTATTGTCTGTACAATCTTGTGGAACATGAGCCACATCTTTTACATCATCTGTATTTAATTCTTTATCAACATCTGTCGCTATTAATGAGTTTGTTTTATTAATATCACTTTTCACTTCATCTATTTGTTCCATGGTAAAACATCAAGATTGTCCCAATTATTTAATGAACCATGGATTGTCCTATTAGGAGAGAACAATGATTACCATAACAGATCTTCAGCAGATAAAAATAATATTAGTTTGATTTATCAGATTTCATTTCTTTAACATGTTTAACAATATTTTATAAGTAGTATATCCGTACGCTTTACATAAGAAAAATGCTTCTTCAAAGAAAATATCATAACCTTACCTATAGTCTCAAATCGTACAAAACTAAGATCTTCGTATTCCCTCTACACTATATAAAACATAATAAGGGAATCGAGCTAAAGCCGGACCAAGTAAAGTTTAAATGAAAATTCAGGGTTGAAAAATATGAAACTATACTCTAATAGCATCGTATTTCAATAATTCTCGGGATAACAAAAATGATAGGTTCTAAGATCATATAGAAAACGAGTTCTTTCGATTACATGGAACTGCAACAATTTATCTAACAATTTCCAATTGGTACGATTTGTGTTTACATTGTTACATTATGTCAACAGTATTTTTATTAAATATGTAAAATAATCTTAATGGCAGAATGTAAAACGTACCAGCCAGGGCTGTCGTGTCCATACCATACAGATTCCAATGAAAGATACGCATTATTCAAGCTTTGACATATTCTGCGACGCTTCGTTAATCGAATATCTCACGTAAATTAGATCTGAATAGATTTCACGCACGGAAAAAACAATACTATATTGCTTTCTTAAATCCAAACACAATGTTTACAAGAATGAAGTCGGAGGTCTGTACAACCGTAATCAATTTAAACACTCTCCCAAATTTTCTTTAACGAAACCAGTGAAAACCGTAAGAAATGCGAAATCTTCGTTCACGATTAAAACAAATAATGCATTCCGTAACACATAATTGTAATACAAGTCCTGTATAATCACAATCAGTACTTATAATCATATGTATAGTCACATAGATAGCCAACGAAGATTATCATTGATTCCTATGTGTAAACATTAGATATTAATTACAGTAAAGAAAAAGAAGAACAATTCCTTCTGAATTTTACGATATATAAATAAATTGCCAAAGAACTCTGTTAAATATGAAATAAATATTAACGAAGTTTGACAACATATATACATATATATGCATATATATATATATATATATATATCAAATGCGATGATGTTTAAAGTTGATGAAAATGATAATAAGAAGATTCTAATAAATTATATACATACCATTTCATCATAAATACGAAGCTGTTATATTGTTAATGAAATTTGTTCAACGACAGATAAATGATATATATATGTTTTAAATACTGAGTTCTTTCACATGTTGTGCCGATAGATGACACTGAAATAGTTTTATACACCGTTTCCTTTCCTACTTATACGTTCATCTGACGTTCATCACAGTTGATTCACGATTTAAAAAAAAAGTATTGTCAAGACTTTCCTTTAGCTTCTTTCTTGTTTAATTGCAATCACTTTGTTACTATCTATAATTAAAAATGTGATGATAAGGGATAGAGTGTGAAATTTGTTAATTTGATTCAACGATATCTATCATGATATACATATATTATGGAACGATAAGAGATACGAAGATATGTATGTGACATATTAAAACGTGTATTTTTTATAACAATAAAATTATAATATCTGCCATAAATATTGTATTGTATTTCTGTCACATTATCTCTAAACTAAAGGTTATCCTTGCTCCTACTTACAGACATATGCAGGTTATGTGCACGGTGCTAAATGTTTATCAATCAAATGGTTCACGTGATAATTGTGATAGTACAAGATAGGAAGCTTCGCTCGTTTATATAAACACTGTCTTTCGCGTTTTCTCGTTAAAAGTACAGTGTCCACGTGCAGACTTTACTTACATAATCCAACAATATTTTGCCGTTTCATAACCCTAGTGACCAAGCGAATTAAAAAAGAAATGTTTTCAAAAATTGTTGTCGTCGGCTCATGTATGATCGATTTCACTAGGTAAGTGGTAATTATTACTTACCGCGAGCGCGATTTCATTTGCTTGCTCGAAAATTTATTATCCATTATTCTCAGGAAACTTAGTAACACTATAATCATGCATTGATTTATAATAATATGACGATAATATCGAAATAGAAAGTTATGTAATAATCTATTTTATGGAAATGTTTATATTATTTAAATGTTAGATTAAACAGACCGACAGATTATGGCAACAACAACCATTTTAATTATATTAAAATATTTTTTTAGTTATCAGACAAAAATGTATTTCTAAAATCTTTACAAGCTAAGATCTTATTCAAATTGACTGATCCGTGGCGGTATATTAAAATAATTTGTAAATTTTATGATATTAAATCGTAGACACTTTATAGATGCGTTATAGCAAACTACGGAACGCAAATGAAAAATAATTGATCTCAGTATCAGACCTTTTATCACAGCTAGAATGCATTTATGTTATAGTTTTGCGCCCCGTTTACCGAAAGCTGGTGAAACGATAATTGCTAGAAAGTTCGAAATAAAATACGGTGGGAAAGGTGCTAATCAATGTGTACAAGCTGTCAAACTTGGTGCCTCTGCGACAATCGTAGCTTGCGTATGATATAAAAAGTTTTATTCGATACTTTAACGAGAAAGATATACTGGCTACAAAAAATATTGATACATTACTATTCTTATCTAAATACCTAAATGTTGCATAAACTTGATCAAAGAGCACTTCGTTTGTAAATATGATCAATATTTCTCGTAGCCGTCATATGATATCTCCGTGCTCTTGATTAACGAATACGAAACTTCACCGAACGAATGTATCGATGTTAGATTAACGTTAAACTAAAAAGAAAATTTGTTATACAGTTGGGTTACGATATTTATGCCCAGGAGTACTTAAAAATATTTAAGAAACTGAATATAGACACTACAAATATTTCTATAGTAGAAGACCAGCACAGTGGGATAGCAAATATTATAGTTGCTGACAATGGTAAGCTGTAATTTCAAATCTAAAAATCCGGAGCGTGTTCTTGAATGGTTTTCAAAGCACTTCTCACGGGACACGCAATATTATAATAACGAAGTAGATTTTCTAACACTCGGGTCGGTTGTTCGAGTTAAAAAAAATTTTGCGTGATAATTTAGGAGAGAACAGCATAGTAACGGTGCTCGGAGCAAACGAGTCGCTAAGTACCAAACATGTGGACTCGGCGGCCGATACGATTAAAAGTGCCTCCGTTCTACTATGTCAATTCGAGACATCCTTAGAAAGCACTTTACATGCATTGAAGCTTTACAAAGGCCACGGTTAGTTGCACATTATATCGCGCGTTTATGGAATTAGCATGTTTAGTTACGAAAACTGTGCTGCGACAGGTTTTTCAATTGTGAACGGGGCGCCTGCGACGGCAAAAGTTGATTCGGAACTGCTGAGCCTCTGTGACGTATTCTGCGTCAACGAGACCGAGGTACTTCCGAATTATGAAGAAACCGAGGAATTTATTTATTCCGAGGAATTTGTATATTAAAAAGCGTACTTTATAGACGGAAGTTATGACGGGGGTGCTGCCTGAGGAATTATCGAGTATTCAGGAAGCCATTGGCCGCTTGCTGGATATGGGTTGCAACACGGTGATCCTTACCCTTGGAGAACGGGGAGCAGCTTACGCTTCTCGGGAGGACAGGACTGTTAAGCTGGTTCCTACAACATCTGTTCAGCCTGTTGATTCGACAGTATGTTGAACAGATTTTTCCTGTTTAATATACAGTACGCGTTTTTTTACGACCACTCAAAGGCTTACGTTATTATTAGCGTATTAGATATTGGCGTTATTATTAAATTTTGCACTTTCGTAACACTGCAGCTAATATAAAATATTTCGGAATGTAGAGAAGTCTAGTATTATATTCTTTTCGTCTTCTATAATCATTATTAGATAATATTATATTCCCAGTACCTATGTTTCATGAACGACTTGATCGGTTGGTAGTTAGTAGTTATAACACCTTCAACTAGTTCTGTATTCGATACATTAAGTAAAGATCGAACGGTTCGCCTGGGGGACATAGTCTGGGGGAGCCTAATCATTATTTAAATAATTCATTCGAAATCGATCAGGCTATTAAACGGTTATTAGCTTTTTCCTCTTAGCTCTGTCCTCTTTCGGTGAATATCTCGATCCTTAATTAACTTTTTATTCTTTTAGTCATCTTATTACTAATTCTTTATTAATATTCGTCCATGTATGCGCAGGGAGCTGGAGATGCGTTTCTGGGTGCTTTTGCGTATTTCAAATCGTATCATCCGGACCTTACGATGGACGAATGCGTCCGACGGTCTTGTTACGTGGCGACGCAGTCTGTGTTGAAATTCGGCACACACTCGAGTTTCGCGACCAGGGACAGTCTGTCACCGGATCTGTTCGTTTGATCTGTTAAGAGGAATTGCATAGTTTAGAGCAATTCCTTTTATTTGTAGTTCCCACACTTTTCCTCTTTTTACACATTGATTGGTTGTTATTTATCCGTTCTTCCTTGTCTGTGTCGAATTTTATGCAAATAAAATGAATGATTCACGAATGAACTTTTCGACGAGTTTCACTTTCCCTCAGTTCTCAGTATCTCAGTAGAATCTATGATTCAAGATGAGAGACTTTCATTAAAATTGACGATTGTATCAAACGACTTCATTTTCCTTGGGATGTTAGAAATATTATAAAAGTTCAACATTAAAAAATGTAACCGAGTATTAATGGCAGTCACTGTGTATTCTATTTTTCCTATGATACGACAGTTTCCCGTTGCTGAAGAAATCTCAGTCTCTGCAATCCCACGCGAAGTGTTAACAGCTATACATTGCCCAATCCAGAATGATTCGCGCCAGGGGAAAATCGCAACCTTGCTCTCGCGGATTGCTGAGCCAATGACATCTCGGGATTTACCGTACAAATGATGTTTCCGCAGGATTAAGATCGTTCCTTGCTCATGCGTAAGAAATTGCATGAAAGCGATACAGGACTAGTAAGTAATGACGTGTAAACTCGAATTTCCTGTCATTGGCACTGTCTACTATTAACTGACACCGACGCGCACCGCGATCCTTCGGCTCGGAGAACCAACGTTTACGCACTTTCTTGCATAATAAGTGCAACGTTTTTTCTCCCGCAGGTACGCGCCGTGCGTAAATGTCGACGGGGAAAGGGGCCGTGTCAGTTGCACACAAGTATCCATCAACTGGGTTATCCTCGTTGAGGAATCACTGTCCCTTTTCACGATTTTCCGGGAACGAATCGTGCAGGTTGCGTCGAAGGAAAACACCAAATTGCACGGTTGCGAGTTTGCAGGAGGAAACAGGAAGGAAGCCGTTGCATCACTTGACAAATGTTAATCGCGAAGAAAGCATCCACCGGTCAGGCGGGGTCCGGCGAAACGCAAGGAGGGGATGACACGGTGACAGTCATCCCAGGTTTACTGTCCCAGCCTGGGACTCCCAGGGATTAAAAGGCAGCCGCGATGGCCAACTGGAATTCAGTTTTCTGTAAACCGTACGCAAAGATCTTGCTTCTTACGGACGAGCTCCAAGCTTAGGACTCAAAGTCGATCGAACATATCCTCGAACATGGCCAAAACCATGTCGCTCTCTACCTACATGACTGGTATCATTGTTTGTATGGTGGTCATCGTTATCACCGAGAGACAACTAGCAGCTGCCAGGACTGTGTCAAAGCGATCGTCTCACGAGCACAACTTCCATCGACATCACAAAAGATGTTGTCTTGGATCAATTGATCAAGCGAGCCCGAAAACACTGTCAAACGAAGTCAGCATCGAAAACGAAAGCTCCTATCGGGAGCTGAAAGCTTTGTTGAAGCGAGCAGTCTGTGGTCATAGGCGCTCTACCAAAGGGAATCCTGAGGAATGGCTACGACTACAAGACGAACTTTATTATGACAGGTGCCAAAATATTACGTGCTACTCCGGGAAACATTGCAATTGCTGCTGCGTACAAGCTTCTGCAGAGTTATCCCGGCCGCAAGATGTGAACAAGAAAAACGTGATGAGCTTGGAGGGTTGTGTATGCGCAAAAGAAGTGGGCGAGGGAACAGAATTAAAAGATCACTCAGATCTAAACTACTAATTAATCGAAGATTAATAAGATGTGATGGATGTACGTTCAATTCAACGTTCCCTATTCATCTACCACGGAAGGCGAAGAATCTCACAAGCGGACGAGGGCGAAGAATCTCACGAGCGGACGAGGGCGAAGAATCTCATGAGCTCCGATTTCTACAACTCTATGGGTAGCTTGATTACTTAACATTTTGGATTAGTGTATGGTATAAAGCATGTAGCGACTAACGTTCGATCCTTCCCGACCAAGCGATTTGATAAAAAATTGCGAACTTATTTAGTCTGACGACTTCTGGGATTGGATTAATTGCTAATTGAAAACGCTTTTTAAATTTTATCTAATAAGTGAAAAGAAACGTGAAAAAGTGCGCAAATAATGTGCGGAGCGTACGATGTTATGTGTAAAAGGACATTTGTATTTCTGCATAGAAAACTTGCTCAATTTTGGATTAAGAATTGGAAACTGGCAGGCCAGTCGCCAGACGGTAGATTAAGTCTAGAAATATTTAAAACTCTTTTGATAAGAGTAACGTGACAATTACTAATATATAGCCATAAATAAGCCTCGGATATTTATAAGTACATGACGTTCCCATTGTGGGAAATTTTGATTTGCTCAATACTCGATGTCCGTAGATAATCATGCAATATTATGTAATAAGTTACTACCTCTCGCAAGCGATGCTGTGCCAAACAATGTGATAAACGCTCGGTGGTAATGTACACAACGATTATTTTTCAAGAATTGTTTATTAACAATAGATCATCGTAACTTCTATTTATTACTCTTATGTATTCGAACGTGGACAATGAAGATGATTGAAAAGCATCCTGGAAAAAGCTTTTACAGCTCAAAGAAATTTGCAAGAATTGTTATGAATCACATAGAAACAAACGAAGCATCGAAGACTTATTCCAGCATGCTCGTCAATCCTATCTCTTCAGTAAGGCACTTAACGTTCCTGTGAAACCACACTATGAAAATGATACTCAATTATGTATAATCATAAGTTAATATTTATTATATAATGTACTATCGTACAGATTGAAGTATTCCTCTGCAAGAGAAAACTCTTTAGTAATCAAATAATAATGTCAGGTGCTTTTTTACCACATAACAACTTTATTTATTTATATTATAATAAAATGCAGCAACTGTTTCCGAATTTTCTTTCTTTACTCTCCTTATCCTGAGATGTACAATTTCTAAACAACTCAAATCGCATGCAAATTTAATATCACGTTCCATCAGTATTCCAAACGTGAATCAGTACGATCTACTCAAATCTGATTATTGGCGGAAGAATGTACCACGCGTCGAACATTAAAACTGGTCGGGAGAAAACCCAGGTACATACGAGCACTGGGAGAAACCCTTCCTGATTGACCAACGAAGCGTTACAAACCAACATAATGATTGCACACACAAATCGTAAAATAGCATTGCCTCGATTTTTATCGGACTCACATCTGGGGACAAACCGCTGAAGGGTCGATCTTTGGTCCTGTCGAAACATTCGGGATTCCAACACGATCATATGAAATAATTGCAATTCGGAAAGTACAGTTGGATCTTTTATTTACTTACAATTAAAATGTTTCTTTTACGGTATTTGAGTGCGTCACACGGCATTGGCCGGTGGACGACTCGTGCGGCTCGCGTCATCTCGCGAGAAACCCGTGCCGCACACGCGTCCACGTTTGTGCGTAACGTCGATGCTGGGTGAATGGGTGAATCATCCTGATCACTGCAACGAGATTGTCCTGTGTCGTGCTCCGGTCGCGTGTGACGTACGCAAGGAACGAACTGGTGGGAATCTCTTCCACTAATCGAAGGAAAGAAAACTTGGTGATCCGCCCACTGATTCAGAATGTACCCGGCTGAATTGATTATTTCATCGCGGTACTTTTTTCATTATTGAGGCAGAGATGGGATTGAGAGATTATATTTCATACGCGTTCTTAGAAAACTGTGTGGAAAATAATAATGAACCTAGAAATGATCGCTTATTAATGATTGCATCAAGATCGCGATTCATCAGAGGTCGAACTTCTCGTTAACCGTGCAATATCTCGCTATCTACTTACACGGAAAATTCGCGGCGAATTTCATGATCTTACATAGACGGAAATCTACCATACCCAGACGTCACGGGTTAATAATGCAACATTGTGACATCCTCTCTGCGTTACACTCTGACGCGACCATTTATTGATAGAAACTATGAAACGCGTACGTTTTATCCTGTTGATATGGCGGGGTGGTGGTTGTTATAACACATGGAACTTTTGGTTCATTTGATGGATGAGTGTCTAGCTTTGACGGATGAGTTGACTATGGAAGCAATTAAATTGCGGGTTTGGTCTTTATCTATTACATTGTTCTCCGATAATTTCTTTCCATCATCAAACCAAGACTAATTGACGTGCCAGCCTGAATGCATCGTCGACTATGCTTTCAAATATTGTGATAGAGTCAGTTTTTCTTAACATTATATTTGCGTACAGTTTGGGACTTGGGACAATGATTGGCCAATATCCGGCTAATATTAATTTCCCCTAAGAACATAAGATTCAAAAAGAGTAATAAGTCTGTCTTCTTCTTTGAGTGCTCGATCTAACGTTGATGCTGCTAGATTTTGACACAATTTTGACGTTTCAAAATTAAAACAATTTTAACGGGGAAATTGCATAGAATCTTATTTATAGCTGACATCTACAGCTACAAGTTTTGTATGAAATATCTTTCGCTTTGAT
>NW_017162322.1:2133078-2194532 GCF_001652005.2 Ceratina calcarata | reverse complement strand
TTATTATACAGGAGAAAAGATCTATGCATTTTTCTTCTAACTGCGATATTTAACGAGTTAGGTATGATTAATCTTTATGTTTAGTATGATTATTGATGCTAACAAAATCCGTTTGTTCCCACCGTTGAAACAGCAAACTTTTGGCAGAAAATTTCATTCTTCTGCTCATATGCTCGTCCGTATGAGTCACCGCTCGGGTCCATACGAAATCGACTACGAGCTGTAATCCCGAAATAATTACAACAATAGCTCTAATGGACCTTCTATTTTAAATTCTCGTGAACACACGTGATTATTTCTATTTTCGGGGAATTAACTGACGGTTAATTTCACCTGGAAATGATCTCCTGTTTCATTCAATACGTGCGGAGGTGCATGGAACTCATGCGGATCCCTTCGTTTTACTCGAACTTTTAACAACAATGAATATTATTATTTTAATCATTATTGCTTACCGTAAATTGTGAAGAGATGATGAATCATTTGGTATATAAAAAACAGAGGCTATCCGAGTAAATCTGCATCGATTTCAGTCTACGGTCTACATTCTACACTGTCGTTGCCTGGTGAAAAATATTTTCAATTAACGGCGCGCAGAGCCGTAGGTATCGATAGGGGTAGGAGAGCGATACAGTTTTTCTGGTATCGAATTTCGAAAGAATAACGGCCGTTAAAGGGTTCATAACGAGCGGAAACGTGAATGGTGTACTCCGTGCTTTTGCGAGCCCGTACATTGAAATTTTATATTTTTCCCCAGGAAATAAGAACGTGAAACTTTCACGCATATCTATATGCTATATACTTTTCTGTTATATTTTTTTCGCTCGGTTTTTGTTCGTTCACATGGAAAGGTACGGCACGGGGACCAAGCTTCAATTAAAACTGTAGGAATACCATTTATTATAATCTTCGTTCAACAAAAGGATCCGTCGGTAGTGCAGCCAATCTACAAACGCAAAAATGATGTTTTTCTTTAATTTTCCTCTCTTTATCCGGAATGTACCGTCGCGTTGCGTGGTAGTGGCGTGTTTCGTCGTTAACGGGAACGTCTCGATGTGTTTCCCATTAATAAAGAGCGGAAATAGAGCCGGGGAGAATAAAAGCAATGGAGAAAAATGTTAAATTGATATTTCGAAAATGCAGGCTACAGGATTATACAGCAGCTACGAATGTTGCAATTTGTTTCAATTAATTCGCCGTTTTCGCGTCGTTTACCCAATGCACGATGAAAGCAAGAAGAGCACCTTTTGTCGGGAAAGGGCGATCCTGAAACGGCGAACTTCCTCCCGCCTCGTTTCTCCGAAGTGGAGCACTTTCTGTCACCGGATAAATGCGATTTCAAGCGAACTCTTCCTCTGTCTCCGTCCCACTCGCGTGCTCTCTTATCGTTTCTTTTTTACCCCATCGTTGTCTTGTTCTTTCATTTTAACCGGATGGCGGCGAATCGAATTTTTGTAGACGAGTTTTGACGGAGGGCGGGGTGCAGAAATGGTGGCGGAGGCGACTTAACAGAGAACCGCTTTTCGACCCCTCAACAGGTAGAAACAGGCTCAAAATAATCCTCGATGCACTCTGAGGGGCCGCTTTATACAATCGGTCGTAGTGGTTGCCTTCCGGAAACTTCGCGCCCCTTTATCTTACTTCCTTCTGTGTACTCGAACTCACCACCCGAAACCGAAGCTCTCTCTACTTTCATTTGCCAATTGGGAATTAGAATTATTTCAAGCGATTTTCCTCTAGATTTTACTCTTTAAAGATTTACGACTAATTTACTAACACTGTTATCGCAATCAATCACAGTCTCTGTACAATACCTTGTGAATAACGGTACGTTAGTATAATCAGACTAGATGTTAGAATAGACGTTTTAGGACAGTTTATAATTAAAATCAGACATGATACCAGGCGCCAGCTAGACAGCTGATTACGAGGTTGTAAGAGATCAAAGTTCTATACTTTCACACACGACGTGTGAGACACGTCATTAGTATGGATTTCTCCGAGAATTAATTACCATTAAGTAGTGTCACCAAGCTGACGATTTGTTTTAGAGGAATGAGTCAATGGGGAAAAAACTATCATTTGGAACATTCTTGTCAGGCTGACGGTAACGAGCACGGTTATAGCAGCAAGGCGTGGGGAACGAGGTAGTGTAGCGTGGGGATACGGCGATCGGGATAACTGACAAAACAAGTACGACGATCATCTCTTAAAGCGCGGGGGAAGAAGAAAAACCAAAACCGAAGGTGCCATAAACCATTTCGGAGCGCGGAACTTTAATTTCCGAACGGTCGAAAAAATGAGTAGCGAGTTCGGACGATTTGATGGATTCCACGAACGATGCTTCTCATCATGCGAACGCCCTCATAAAGTTAGTAATTAACTGGTTCGTCGTTTTGTCTACGCTCCGAACGATCATTTCAGTTGGCCAGAACCTATTCAATCATAAGATGTGTGTCCCGATTCCTGTTCACGTCCCAATTTCTATGCATTGGCTTATTTATCATTACAATTTTAATAAAAATGAAATGAATAAAAATTGGGACGCCAACAGAAATCGGGGCATTTATTTTCATATAAAAATATAACTTAATCACGTATTGATTCAATATAAAATTTAAATAATTCTGAATTTTTAAAATACAAGCATATTGATTTCCTGTTACTGTAAAACGACAGGCCTTTCCCACTCCGAAGGCGGTCGAAAGAAGGCACGCGACAAAAATTACCGGTTTTTTCAACGAATCCTATATACATATTTATAAGAACCGGGCGGTGATTCAATTAATTTTTCATCAGATATACTTGTCTCCCGTCCCTTTGTCTTTACGCAGACTTTTTATTACGAATCCGTGGATGAATGAGAAAGCGGAGCGTTATAAACACATCGAATATCGCCGTTTTGATAATAAATTTATCGCTGCGGTCTCACAATGCGAGCGCGTGTCAAGCGGTATTTTTTCAATATCACTGGAGACAAACCGGTGGACCGTGGAACACCCGGTTAATTCCTCCTGTTTTTATCCGGTAAACAGGTGGACGCGGTGCGTGCACGCGCTTCTCTTATTCCGCGGCACGCTCTACGCGCGTCTAGCGTGCTTTTTTTGCGTTCACCATTCCCGTTTCAATCCCAGCACACCGCGCCGCGCTGGGGCACGTGTCGCGGGTTGCGTCGTCGTGCTCGCGCGGCGCGATCGCGCGAAACGTGACGTCAAACGTGAAACGCGGAGGAAAAAAAGGGACCAACCATTTTCCCTCCAAAACGACCACGGCGCGAAGCGCGCGGCTCGTTGACGTCAGCAGATAAAAAAATTGCGACCCGATTAATAAAACAAAATCCAGGTAATAGGTATCGATTGACGTCAAACACCTCTTCTTTATGTCTTCGACTTCCTTGTCTCTTCGTTTCGCGTTTCGTTTTGTAACGCGTTAAGTATGTGTGAACAGCTGATCATAATTTGAAAACACGGATGACGTGTGGCCGAGTGGGTCGCTGACTGCGTAGGCACGGAATGCGCTGCATGGACATAGAAATAACTTATCCCGTATCCACTGCAAAGCGAAGCAGCGATACTTTGACGATCAGTGATTCTGCGAGCCAGTTTACGAATTTGCATCAAATCTTTATCTGTGGATCTTTCGGCTCGAAAGGAACGTAGACGGGGCCGATCGCTGTTCATTTTTTGGTCACTCGGACTGCGTACTAAATAGAAGGAAACGTTCTCGAGTTTTGCCTGTTCAACGCGAAAGATTTCACGGAAACGCGAGACAGGGTGAGACGGGAAACTGGAGCGCAACAGTGGCAAGTTGCAGGCGAATCTCGCGTATGAAAAATTGCTTCTACCATCCGGCTCGGGCACGGGAGATGGGAGCGACGGCAGCGTCTAATTAATCGAAATTTTCAGCGTCGACGAGAGGCGAAGGCAACTTTTAAATTTGTCGCTTGATACCGGCATGCTGTTTATGTAGTGTATGGAAAATTTTAGCAAGAACGTTGCGTGTATTGCTGCTTTAAAACAGTCCTATTAGTTTTCTTGTGCGGGGAAACACGGCTGCGGTATAATACACAGATACTGCTCTACATCTGACTACTTGTGTGTACAATTTACAACTGGCTAAATAGAGAGATTTCAAAGAAAGCATGCAAACTTGAAACGGAATTTCAAGCATAGGATAGATGTACTATTTGTGGCCAGTACCTTATTTATTCCGACATATAAAATATTCTGGTGTTACTTTTATTCAAATGAATTGTGGTATATTGGTATCACTGTCAATTTTACATTTTTTATACTTTCGAGTCAAATATGATGTGAAACGGTCTTGCACGATAATACAATCATTTTTTCCATTATGCTTGGAACAGTTATTCGTTACTAAATGATACGGAAACTGAAGTGGCCACAAATGGTACATCTACTTTATTTCCATACTGTTCAAGTTTTGGGCATATTTTCATCATTATTTATACCTGAATCTTTCCTGGTTTCGTTAAAATCTAGAAGATTATCAAAGGTCAGGTTAATCTTCACAGACGTCACATCGAGTTTATCGGTTTAGCAATAGCATGTCTGAGAATCACGCGCCGGTAGCGTCATTGTGAAGTGACGAACAATTCCGGGAACGGCTTTTTTCTCTCAGACGACGCGATATAGTCGGGAAGGAGAAGTATGCGAGAGACAAAGAGAGAGAAGAGGAGTGCGTGGAGGGTCGGAGAGGATCGGTCGTGACCCAGCCGAAGCTCAGTAGGACGTAATCGTCCCTGAAGGGGATTTCGCATTTATCGTATACATTCGACCCCTCGGCTCCGATGCTCTCTCGCGCAGCGGTTCGACGTACGAGCCACGAAACCGTACAGTACGCGTACACCCGCGTGTACGTGTTTATACGTGTGCACGTGCACGTGCACGCTGTTGACGTGCTCGTGGAAGAAAAGCAGCGCGGCACCACCGAAGGGTGGTACAGGGGTAGGTACGTATTTCGAAGACTATCAATCATTGGTAACCTGTAAAGGATCTAATTATCCTGGAGCTGACTGGGCTCCGTTCGCTGCACCCACCGCTCGTCTTGTCCACCCCCGTTTGGTACCCGGTCCCACCGCCGCCCTCGCGTCCCGCGACCTCCGGCTGATCCTCCGGCCTGTTCTACTCGCCCCCATCCACCCTACTGGAGGCCACCCTTTTTCGCTCTAGCAGCCACCCTTTTTCAGGATAGAACAAGAGTGACGGAGATGGTATACCATCATGGTACACGATGGCAGTAAAGTGAAACGAAGATAGAAAAAAAGAGAGAGAGTGAGAGGTACGGGGGAGGTTTGGGGGTGGCGTTGGACGAAGACAGGTACGATGGGATGGGTACAGAGAGCATCGAAGAAGAGGAAGAAGGAGGAACGGGTTACGTTCGGAGACAGAGAGAAAGAAGAGTGGTAGTAGGTGGAGGAGGTGGTGGAACAGGGCGAAGAGAGCGAAACCGGGAGGAAGAGAACGGAGGTGGATGAGGGCAGGGTGAAAAAAAATCGAGGGAGAGGAGAGAGAAAATTCGGTGTGTACGTGTTTGAGTGTATAAGAGTGCAAAGAGTGGCTCCCACCTCGGGAAGAGAGGCTCCCGGCGTCGGTGTGTTCTGTGTGCCGGCTTTTTTTCGTACACGCCAGCATGTCTGCCACCGCGTGGCCTGACCCCCCCTCTCGATGTACGCGAGTCTATGTGTCCACGGCCCCGTGTACGTGTGCGTGCATGTGCGTGCGTGTGACCAGGTGTATAATAGTGAGTGCGGGTAGTTGGTTAGGTGGCCCGGTCGATATATCAGGGCTCCGCTGCAGCTGTCTGTCAGGCTCGCGAACTCAGCGCGCTAGACGACTCGGGCTCGGGGTCTAGAGAAAAAACCGCTTCGTCCATGCTCTTCTCTTTCCCTCTTTCAACCCCTGCCGCGTCGTTCGGCCGCCGCCGCGCCGTTCACCGGCCTCTTTCCTTCCGCCACTCTTTTCTCCTCTCCTTTCCCCGTCTCTTTCACTCTCCTCTCCGGCCGTCCTTTTTCCACCCTCTTTCGCTCGTTTTCCCTTAAACTTCGTCCGTTCCTCTCGCTCTTCGTCCCTCCTTTCCTGTCTTCCGTCCCGCGCCCTCTTTTCCCTCTTTCACCCTGCTTCTGGGTAATTTTTCATCGTTGCAGCGGACGACAGAAGCGCCGCGACGGCGGAGGCGGCGCTTCCGCATACAGCTGCACCCCGACGCTCACACGTGCAACCTTCGGCAATCCCCCCGTGTGCACATGCACGGGCACGCTCTCGCGCGCGCAACCCCCGTCGTCGCATCACGTCGGTGGAACCACCGGCCCTCGCGCGTGCAACACGCGCGCACACGGAACGGTCGCGTACAGTAAGAGTCAAAAGCGACTGTATACTTTGCCAAACTAAACTTCGGAATTAAATGCGTATCTTTATATCGTCAATACCCAATATCATATCAGATATACCGCACGCCTATATGATCTTCAATTAGCACAGCAAATGCCCCAATTTTTGTTCATGGGACAATTTATACTCGCAATTTTTTTTCTACAATTTTATGTGTCATTTTAAGCCAGTAGAAATTATGACATGAACAAAAATTGGGGCACTTACTACGTTTCTACGCTACTTGTATCTCTTTATATCAACTTTCAAGTCACGTCTAAAGATATACCTAAAACTTGTTGAATAAAGCTTTGAAACTGCTACTGGACTTTTGGCCCTCACTGTGAACGTGCACAGTCGGCGGGGATCAAATTTTTGGCTCGCCCGAAGAAATACCGTGTGATAGGGCTTTCTTTGGAACGGTTGATCGTCCCCGCGTTCGAGAAGTTCTAGGCCACCTGACAATGTTTCCACCCGCGGGATCGCGCGCCGAAACGTTTCCAAAGGGCGCGATGCACTTTGCGGTCCTTTTGCCAAAGAATATTTACGGCAACGTTTCAAGCCCGCGTCTTCGTCGCACTTGAAGCAGTTCTTTGACAGTGAGCATCAAACGGTCAAACGTTTCCTCATTTATCATTCGGAAAATATTGTGTAAAACTTATTTAATCAACGACGTACTGCGTAACATTCAGAATTGAATGAATTTGTTGGAAAACTACTAATGTAATAGTTGACGGAATAAACGACGGCTGCCGGTCCGCTATGCAGTTAAAGGGGTAATTATCGTTTATCTACCTCCGTGCGGTCGCGAGCCGCGCGAACGCGTCGCTAGATCGCAACTTCTGACTCGATAAGGAATATTAATCTCTTGGCGTGCGCCGCTGGAAGGACGGACATTTAAAAAACTTCCATGATTATTTGCACTTTGTACTCGGTTATTGATATTAGTTTAATGGAAATTAACTTTGCGTTTAACTTTCGAATTGTTCCCTTCCCTACGTCCTTCCGCGCCCTGCCCGGCGTCCCGGTTTGCTACCAGCCGCCCCTCGAAACCGACGCGGCGCCCCGTGATCGAACAACTTCAGCGAACACTCTCAGCAACTCGAGATACTTTTTAATTCGTTTAATCCAAATATTTTTAAACAACTCTCTCGTCGTGAATCAATTCTATTAGCTCGTGTTGCTCTCTTCGACGGGATAGCCGCTACTTAAGATCGCCTTTACAATTCACCGGTCTGCCGTAACGGAAAATTCGTTCCGTTCCAGCGAACGCCAAGCGTTAAGAAGTTTTCAACGACACTAACGAGAGGAACTTTGTACGGGATGAAATAAGCGTTTGGATCGTAACTGATTAACGCGTGAAATCCCGGTTTATTTTGTGAAAGAAAGTCGTCTCGTAAATGAGGCATCCAAGTTTCATAGGGATTGAAATGACGAAACGCGACGCGTCGCGCGTTTACTCGGTTACGTCGCGTTCTTCGCGTTTCTGCACGCGCTGACACGGTTTCGCCGTCATAAACATCGCGAAAGTGAAGACGCTGCGAAAGTTCGGGGCGTTTACTGCCGTCAATGAGGTGTACTGTACGCGTGTACGTGTCGCGCACACATGCACGCGGCGGGCAGCCCAAACCACGTGGACCAATACAGACAGAGAAACGGGGGTGGTCGAGGGTGAGGTGGGCGAGGGTGGAAAAAAAGCGAAGGACGAGAGCGCGCGCGGGTGCGGGGCCGCGCATCGGGGAGGACCTACGAAAAAAAACTGTTCAAGGTGTACACACGGACGCGGCGATGGTGCAGTTGCGCGTGTGTAAGTGGTCGTATACGCCGGCGTGCATGCACGCGCGCGTGCACCTCCCCTCCCCCCCTCCGTACGACCACCCTCGAAAAATCCGTTCAATTACACGCACACGAGGACAAAGGCCCGCGGGTAACACGCGCACGCGGTCCGGAAGTTGTAGTACGGACACGGCGCACCAACACGCGCACCGTCGCGACCACATGCATACGATCGCGTTCACGAAGATTCAGAAACGCGAGTACACACAAAGACAGACAGAGTAACCCTGCAAGCCCTCTGCCTCCCTGCGCGGACCACCCCGATGGTCCTACCCCCGACTACTCCGTCCTCATCCTCTCATGGTTGCGAACCTCTCTAGGGGAAAAAGTAGGAAAAGAGTGGGGAGGATCGATTTTTACTGGGGCAACCGCCCTCCTCCTCATGCACCCTCCTGCATCAACTACCCCTCCTCCCACATCCTGTACTTTCCTGAGCTAGCCATGCCATGCCCTGTCCCGGTCGTAATGCACCGTCTCCGCCCCGGCTAACACCCCTTCGCCACCCACATCTATCCCACACCATCGCTGCCACCCTCTTCACCCATCCCCGGCCTCCGTTCCCATCCTCCTGGATTCGTCCATACCGCGTTTTTTTTTTTTTTAATCTCTTTTTATATTCGGCGAAAATATTCAAAAGGATGATGGCGCATGACGATCATTCATTGCTTACCTTCTGACAATTGACACCCCGATACGTCTTCCCAATTATGTACGGAAATGATTTTAATTCGATCGACTAGCATTTCGATTTTCTCGTGTCTCCCGTCTCGTAAATGTTCCACCTTCCCCGTTTCGTCTATCGTCTCCGTACGCTGAGACCGTACCCTCTTCCATGTAGTTCTTTAAATTTTTCGTACGAAACCCTTATTCCCCGCTGGTCCCCTAGGTTTTGTTTTTAATTTCGCGCTAACGAGGCCGATGCTTAATTCGTCGCGCGAGGGTTAAACGAATTTTAACGACGATCGTTGCCGAGAGTTGTCGGGACACGTTAAAGGATAAGTGGATTTCCTCTCTCGCTGCGGGTAGGGCGGTCGTAAAACAGGACTGGCGTCGCGTCATCGTCAACGTCGACCTCTCTCCGACGTCTGCGAGCTCGCCTCGAGATTTTATTCCGAATTGATTTCGCGTTTACGCGTATCGCCGGCTCGTTCGCGCAGAAAATCGTCCATGCCCCGATGTTTTACGATATACGAACAACAGTCGCAGACAGTTTTACGCCAACTTTCGACTTCTTCTCCCACGGCCGTTCCTATTGCCGATCGGTGCTCGACGATATGTCGCTACTCGAGCGGACGTAAAGAGGACAGATTTCTTTACAACTCTTATCGAAGTCTGGTTAGATAAAAAGAATCTAACGACACGAAATCGATCGTTCATCTTGTTAAGGTATCATTCGAGCAGTATCTCCGAGAACGTAAGTATTTTAGAGGAAGGGAAGAAGCTCTTAACACCAGAAAGGTACACAGTTAAATTAGGATAAGCTCTGGAAACGTGATAGGAAGGTAAACAGTCGACCCTCCGAATTTCTTCCAGCTTCCTTCACACGAAAGGAAGGTGCGGAATGTATACATACATATGTATAGACGTACGTACGTACGTACATACATACATATGTACGCGGGATTACATTGGGGTTTCCCCGTCTCGCGGAGGGTCTCGAGGTCAGCTCAGAAGGGGTGGCGGCAGCCAGCCGAAGACGGGGGCGAGCCCGATTGTTGAGGTTACGGATCGGTGTCAAGTAGGCACCCTATGCCATGTGCGGCGGCCCATTCAGTCGTTCTCGGGGTTCATTCAGAAATATCCTGGCCTCCTCTCTCTCTCCTCGCCCATTCAACAAGTAGATCATCGAGCCTATGCAGCACCCTCTACCGTCTGACCTACGCAACTTCCAAGGGTTACGGCCCGACTCGAGGGAGTTGTTACGCAATAAATTCGTGGCTCCCCGCGGACCTCCTTCAAGGGACGCGCCCTACGCGTCTTCCCGTTCACGGGCGAAGGGTCGCTGGCCGCGGCGAGCCCCCGTAGCAGTCCTCGCGACGCGCCAATTTTCATGATTCAATTACACGAAGGGTTGCCAGCCGGAGGGAAAGGGGGACGCGATTTCGGCTGCACTTCTTCCATCGGATTTTCATCCCGTGAAGGGGTGCACCGCGTAATTGGGATCATCGAAAGCCAATCAATGATTGAACGGTGGCAGATTGGAACCAATAATAGAAACATGGAATACCGTGTCATTTGATTCAATGCAACGTTCGTAAAGCGTGATTTCACGTATTGTCTTATTAATATGCTTTTATTGCTTAAGGTCGTATGATTCGTAAGAACTCTAGGAAATGTTTAAAAAATGTGATAAAGAACTATGTCCAATATTGTTAGCGATAAACTTTTAGACGAATGATAATTCCAAGCTGTGTAAGTAGTACAAACTGTCATATATCAGACGCTTACACGCATATCATAATCTGCAAACACACATAACATGACGGCCTGGCAAAATTTCTAACATTCTCCACAGTGTTTTTGTTAATCTAACAACTGTTAAAATTCCAATGCTTCGTTTTTATGTAAAGGCTCATACAATCTTAATTGACAGTGCTGATTCAAATTAAGCGTCCTTTCTCTCATTGATCCAACTGATAATTTTCTCGAACGACTTTTAACGAAACATCAATAGTACAGTAGGTAGGCGGTTCCTGTTGTTGCACGAACAGATCAGGTATGTGGCTCGCGTTCCGCTGTTTAATAACCATGTGCTACCGTTCGACTGACTTACAAGGTTTAAAGGTTAACACCGTGTTAACGCGTCTACTTAGCTGGTCGCTCGAACGCATCGGGCAACGCATTTTCTATTACGGTAAGAGCTATACTTAGGATCCCACGGTAGCACGGTCTACTAAGCCGTGACGAAGACAGACGGGCCATAAAGAATCGCGTCTTTCAGCTGTTTGTTTCAACACGTCCCCAGATCCGGATTAGCCCTCCTCTACATTTTTTATAGATAGCCCAAATGTTATGAAACCATGGATTCGTGTCGTATCCATGGTCGTGGAGCAACGACTCATTCAGAGATAATGCCCGTGATAACAACGGCTAACTGCTAATGTAGAGGTAACGGAATTAACCGTGGCTAGGAATTACCGTGCGCGTCGGTGGAAGCACCTGCGCGGACGTCCGCCGAAAGGGTTATTCTAGCATCAAATACACTTTTTTTTCCGAGGACGGCGAACGGTGTTCGTTTCCCCGATGAACGGTGGCGGCGAGGGTGACGGGCGGTTGGTATTTTTAGAATTCAGCATTAATTAAATAGCTTAGGAGAAAAGAATGAACCCAGTGAGCCGAGGACTGGTAACCATCCGGGCGATCCGTACGAACGAGCTGCCGCGATTTCGCGCTAATCACTAATCAGTGCGGCTTGAACGTGATGCACAGAGAGAAAACGAGAGAGAGAGAGAGAGAGAGAGAGAGAGAGGTGAAAAGGGAGAGGGAGAGGTATACCAAGAGATCTATCCAGCCAATGGTGGTCACGCCACCCCGGGGTGTTCACCAGCAGCCGTCCACCCGCCTCGGTGTCTCACACCCACGTCCCCGTCCCCCTTTTAGCGCACTGATGTCAGCCATGGCCAACAACAACAACAACACGGTCGGCATGATTATAATAAGTGATCGCTTGGATACTCGATGTGTGCCAAACTGGAAAGTTTTCTGCCAGGTGGAATAATGGGCTGCCGCACAGCCGACCGACGTCATTGTCACTCATCACGGTCTGATCACTGTCACTGTCTACTCGACAAAGCCCTTTTGTCCGGCGGCCGATGTAACCGGCTCTCCTGAACCTAACCAGAACCCTACATTCCCCAATAACGACCTGCGCCGCACCGCGCCAGGCGAGCCTCTTTTTTTATGGTGGAAATACCACTGGACGCTAACGCCGAGGATTATGGTAATTCCTGCGTCGCGGCTGCGACTCGATACACCCCCGACGCGTCGCATTTCTTCCACCACCGGTATCATCGTTTGCCATCGTCCCTCCTTCCTCGACCGTGTTTCGTTCCCGACGCCCGATCTTCGCGTCTCTTTGCAGACCGGTGAAAATTGCTTTAGGCTCTTTTTTTTTTCGCTCAGCTATTCGACCGCGTTCTGTTTCCGGGGAACACGACGAGTACGAGAGCTTCGAAATTCGAGGCTCGGGTAGTCTGATCTGAAGCGAACGGGCGCCCAACGTTTGCGCGCCAATAGCACTCGTTTGCGCACGTGCTCGCATCTCTACAGGCGTTCTACTACCCGCGCTTTTCACTTTCTCCAGAGCGGAGAGACGAGTTCCCCTTACGTACTCCGCTGACAAAATGCAAGGTGAATCAGTAAAGATCGTAATTTAAGTTGGTTCTAATAAAATTCTGAAATCAAATGAACACGCATACTACGAATTTCTAAACTCTTCATTGTAGTTCGTAATATTAAATTAAGATTTTTTAAAGGAATAATCTGAATGGAACCATTTTCAAATTATCCAGTGGTCACGATTCTTTGATGAAGCCCGGCAGAAATATATTTTGATTTGTAAGAATTGATAAAGGCGCACTGATAAAACTTTAGATAGTTGTAATTTATTTTACTTGGATTTCTTGCGTTTTCTGTTTAAACATTGGGAACATGGAAAGGGAAGACGAAGGAGAAAATCTACCTACGTAGTGGAGAGCGTCTCGTTTCACGATAATTCTCGCCGCGGTGTAGGGAGCCTCGGAGAAATCCAGTAAGCGACGCGAAAAGCGTAACACGCCGCGCGGCGCGACCTCTAATCAAGAAGTATCACCCCGCGTAAATCATCTCATCCCCTGGAGGCACTACGCGAGGGAAGCCAAGAGGGTTGCCGAAGTTACAGAACGGGCGGCCGAAGAAAAGCAAACCGTGGAGCGTGGTGAGAACGATGGATACACAAGTGGTCGAAAGGAGTTGTCGAGGAAGAAGGCGTTGCGTTGAACAAGGACGAAAACCGGGAACAGGGAGGACGAGGCGAAGGAGGGTCGGTCTGTGTGCTACTGGGGTTACGGAGACGTTCGCTGAGCGGGGCAGGGAGGACAGGGTGGAACGATTGTGGCACTTTGCGAATGCATAGGAAACTCGGTGGCCGACGCGAAGAAACGCAACGCAACGGCAACAAGAAAGTAAGAGAGGGAAGAAGTCTAGGCCAGCGGTGGTGAAAGCACCCTCTGTCCTCGTCTGCCTCCACCTTCTCCTTGCCGTCTCCGTCTGTTTCTCCATCCTCCAGCTCCGAGGCTCCCTTCTCCAGCGGCTCCTCCTTCAACTTCCTCCTGAGTCCTACTCTCTTTCTCTCCCTCTCCCTTCCCCTCTAGTTCTCTGATTCATTCAGCACAGTTGCCTCTCTGTACGAGGCTCCTTTGCGGAGGTGGAAGCAAAACAACTCGAGTGGCCCTGAACTCCATAATGGCAGCGGTCCATTTTTCTTTTTTTTTCTCGTTCATCCTATCGCACACTTTTCCGCGCATTGTTCCGGCGAAGGGACGAGGCGAGGAACGAGCGGGACGGGTTAGATGCACGCGGATTCTCGCGAACGAAAAATAGACGAAAAGGAGATCGCGAAGAACTGAGAGGAAGAAAAAGAAGGAAGGCAAACGAGAAGGGGCTGTTTCACCCTCTACTCTGAACGGTGGTAGCCGTAGTCATCTTCGCCGTCTACGGCGTCGTCGCGGTCGTCGCCAGTTCCTTCGTTCATCCTGCTGACCAACTTCGCTCGAGTACCCCACCGATTCCCTCCTCGGCCACCGGTTCGCCCTCGCCCGCTGTCCGATCTTCCTCTGACCCTCTTAACCCTTTTCAACCCTTCCGCCTCGGCTCGTCGACGATTCTTTTGAAGGGCTTATGAATAACTTCTGCCGCCGCGTTAAATGGAAAAACGAGCGGCATTGTTTACGGAGAAAGAGGTAATACCTTTCGTCTCGAGGCCCTCGTTGATCGTCCCGCTTTTATTCATGACACCCCCCCATCCCTCATTCGCCCGCCTCGTCCTCCAAAGACCGAGGAAAAGCGATGGATGGAAGAGTTGCGAACCGCGAAAGGAAAATCGCCTTTATCTCGCCGAACTCTCCTGTCTCTCTATCGTCGAACCGGAACTCCGTATCCCCTGTCCTCGGGCCGAACGACGCGATGTTTACCTTTTTACAAAAGCGCCCGGAAACGGCGCTTTTGTCCCCGCCGTGGCGCGGCATCCGGGAGGGACAGGGAAACTGGAATGCACTTTGCGCGTCGTCGAACCTTGTGCACCGGACTATCGGCCTCGTTTCGAGGCGGGCAAAAGCTCGCGAGGGTTTCTTTAAAAGGCTCGTTCGAGCATCGCGCGACCCTTATAGGATTTTTCTTTAAGAGAAAAAATCCCTTTTCATGCGGAGAGACACAGGAACAGACCAGGTCAGCTCTGGACTCGCGCTTTGCGTTACATGCATTGTACCTTTATCAACGGGTCGCTTGTATCGCCCGTTCGGTTATTCAACGTCTCGAGCCATTCGGCTCAGCGAAATTGCCAGGCATAGCCGAGCTACGGTTGTTGCGTTCCCAGCAACCCCTCGTGCCCCACTCGTCGCCCCGTGGATCGTTTGTTTTTCCCTCCACCCTTTGTTGGATTCTAACAGCGCGGATGCGAGACAGTTTTCAGAGAAATACGTCTTATCTAGTGTAAGGCAACCCGGCCGTTTGTATAGTTTGAAGAAATGTTTTTCTGAATACGTTTCACAAATATTTTCATTCTCTCATTGCAATTGCTACAGAGGATTCTAGGAACTATGAAGTCTTGTACTCGTTTAAATTGATACATTGCACGAAGAGAATCGCGTTTTCCAAAATACAAATTATAAGAAGTAACATAAGGATTATTTTTTCATATCTCAAGAGAATGATCACGTTAGTCGAGGCATACTTAATTTGGCCCGGAATTCTTATGCTTGTTATCACAGGCCAATAGCTTGTAGTAATCATAAATTCGATTTCTCTTGAATAATAAACGATTTGACTCATAAAATATCGCGTTAATTTTTAAACAAACGCTTGGGTAAATTAATTGATTTACTTCGTGGCCTGAAGAAAAATTAGTCGGGTACGTCTGTATTACTGTTAATGCTACTTTGGAAATTGAAGTACGCGATGGTTGAACGATTAGAACTCGATTTTGCGACAGCTATGAATAAAACGTGACAAGCGACTTCTCATCGGGGGTTAAAATCGTCTCAACGTCGAGAACTTTGGAGAATTCAGAAAAGTTTCACCCGGCCACCACGTCGTTGTTCTAATTTACATATACGCGCTTCAGCCGCGCCCCACGCCACTCCGTTCCATCCCGTGCTAACTTTAAACTAGTTGCGTCGACTTGCCGAAAAGTCGCGCATTTTTATATCGATCCGCGTCGCGTCCGCCCAACCTGCTGCGAGGCCACCGTCGCCGCTTCTACGAGATTCTCTACGAACGCGAGAGCAATTAAAAACGACGGCTAGAAATATACGAATCCGTTTCGGTCAATGCTTCGTAACAGGATTCAAATTGTTTTATTTATTTTTAATCTTCATTCTACAGGATTGCAATTCTAAAAAAATTCGGTATAGCAGGAAATGTCTTTAAATTATTCCAAATACAGTCGAGAGCATCAGTGATAGAGTTCAGTATAATTATAAGAAGCTTCAGATCTCAGGCTTTCAAGCAATTTCTAAATATTTAATACAAAATTTAAGAATTCTTGCAAAATATTAAAATGATTGTATCTATAGGATGCATTAGATTTATTTTCTTTACATTATCAGCTGCGAGTGCCAGCGGAGATAGACCTAATTCGTGGAGAGATAGGCCGGGAAACCGGATGAGCTGCGGGCGTCAACTTCCCCGCAAACTCGTAGCTTGAAATCGAATTTGCCGTGTGCGTCGGCCGCCGTTGCGATAGTTACACCGCACCGGCGGCGGTACCCGCAATCTGTTAATCGCACGACAACTTGATTTCCGCGTGGCGTTCCGTCGCGGCACGCACGCTGTCGCGTCGTGAAATCAACACGCGGAACGTCGTGCAACGAAATTAACACCTCGGACGTCGCCCTTCCTCGTGGCGATCGCTGGGATCCGTCCTCCTCGTCCTAAACCATCCAAGATAAACACTGCATCTCACGAAACGTTAGATAAGATTCCTGTAGTGACAATCCTTGTCTCAATTTCGTAATAAAATATTCGATTGTCTTTGTTTTTGTTCCATCGTAGAAGAATCCTCTCCATTTAGATGTGAACTTTGTTACTATTCAACAAGGAATATTTTTTATATGAATTTAGAAAATTCCTGTAAATTGTATACAGTGCTGTTCACTTGGATAGCCTCGGATGAAAATTGATACATGCTTGTAAGTTTATGTGGAAGAAAGCAATTTTGTTGAGAACTTTTGCTTACTAGGTAGATCAGTTTGCATTATAAATTAGTAGATGACGTTAGCTTATATTAATGTGCTGCTCGCACACATATTGTTTGTACTACTGAATTTCAGGACCTGCTATAATAATTAGAATCTCATTTCCAAGTACTCAGTGGTTTTCTTTCGGCTGTGCTCTGACAACGAAGATTAAACTTAAGTAATTCACCCTCAATTATAGTATTAACAGTGAAGAGTATTCGCATGCACGCGCGTTCCGGTTTTTCCGTTCGACCGAAAAACCCGGGACCGGGTTTTCCCTACTCGGAGGCTGACCATTCACCTCTCGGCCGCGATTTGCATACGCGACATTTCTCCGTCGAATCAGGGGGGAGGTTCCACGGAGAAGGGTTAAACTTTGCACGGTTAGTCACCGTCCACGCCAACCGTTCGGAGGTTGATGACATCTTCTCTCCTCCTTCCCGTCTTCCTCTTCACTTTCGTCTCGAGTCGAGAGCGCGCGCCGCACGATTCGCGGGCAGGCCCGCTTTAAGTTCGTTCCTTTCCCAACGAAGGGAAAACCGGAGGACAAAACGAAGGGTCTGCGCTACCGGAGAAACCTGGTCAGTCGTTACCCAGCTAATTGCTCTCCATTTCTACGATCAGGTCGAGTTTCCGCGACGTCGCGTTTTATTTTCGAATCTGTGTACCACCTAGTAGACAGCGGAGCGGCGAGAGGCCGGAGAGGCGGTATCGTTAAATTTAACTCGTCACGGGCCCGGGGTTTTCTGGTATTCGTGCGTGCGACCGTGTTAATTGTTGACGCGAACTTCGTTCCGTTCGATTATTTGACTTGCCGGAGATGAAACGAGAGGGATCGACGAGCACGGGCCAACCGGGTCGGAAGGGAGGCCGGCAACCGATTTTTTTCAGACCGGAGTCTATTTCCGAGGTAATCCACCGAACCGTGTCTGCGACTCCCCGTTCCGTTGAGTCGAGATAATTGATAAACATTTCTGTCCATCCGATGGACTCCGTGCCTTGTTTTCATTAATCAATCTACGTTAAAACATTTGTTATAGGACTGCTCGAATGATCTTATCATTGGACTTAATGAATGAAAGTCCAAGTACGAAGTATAGTTTCACCAACTGAAATCTTGTTCAGATAAATAAACAATGCATTGCACTTTAGCTTGAGCTCAAGGCCTGATAGACGGAAGCAAGAGATTTTAAGTTTCATCGTTTTTTGAACGGTTCCTCGTTGACTCGTACGGAAACCAACAATGCGTCATAAACACGCCTCGGCCGGGCAAAATGAGCATAATCGAGCGGTGAATGGAGTCGCACAGGAAACGCGAAAGCGGTTCCCGATCATCGGTGGCCGGTGATGCGTGTCATCGAGAACGATTATCTCGACTTCGCGCGGGACACGTCGAATGCGAAACGCATTTCCTCCGCTGATAGAGACAGCTGATAGCTAATAAAAACCAAGGAAGACGAGGAACAATATAAAGTCAGAGACCAACGGACGGATAATAGAACTGTCCTGCACTCTCATTGCCATAGGTGCTACTTTAAACCAGTTATCAATCATACACTTTCTCCTCCATTGAGGTTTCGTTATTCCTTGGTAGACAACGGTATTCCAGATGTACAGAGTGAACGAATAGAAAATATTTACAATTATCCACTGGTCATTGATTTTAGTACAAAGTGAATCGTCATTGCATGTACGATGTCAACGCAAAACTTATTCATATTTTCTATGTTCAAATGCAGTTTATTGTTGGCACTGGTGACTCGGTGGTAGTTGAAATAATAATTATAACAGTATGACAAAATACAATAATTTTCTTATTAGTTCTTGTAGAAGAATTTACCCTTCGTAGTCTAGTTATCAGTGCGATAAAGAAAAATTGTACGACAGCCGTGTTTAATTATACCGGAGAGGCAATTCGGTGAACGTTTTACTTAAGATTTACAAGTGTCCGGTGAGTTATGGACAGGAGAGGCAGCCGGGGTTTGAGAGTTTCGCCACCGGAGAAGTCTATTCGAGGTACTTCGGTAATTTATAGCGACGTTCTACCACCCGCAGCTGCGAATCATTGCCGCGAGTCGCGAGTCGCGGCCACGCGATGCTACGCGACGGCGTAAGGTTGCCCGTCGCTCTGAGCTCTATTTGCTTCGTCATCGCGTTAACCCTTCGCTCGTCGAGGACAGAGGGAGAAATGATCGTCGTAGAGAGGTTTTCCGCGGGTCGAGTTGCTTGAGTGTACTTGTTGCTCGAGTATCTTTTCTCTACCCGGGTCCTCGGGTAAGAAAGAAGTTTCCTGGATCCAATGAACTTCCAAACTAAATCAATGCGTTTAAATCGCGACGTTGCATGGAAACGGATCGGAGGTGAAAAATTGACCGGTCTCGAAAGGTGACCGAGTTTCTTGATTCTTCTTTCGAGAATTACTTCTATCGCTGCCTCGCCACGCGTTCTTCTCCTCCTCCTTCTTTTTTAAGGACGGAGAGACGCGGCTTTCGCAATCCGGTTGGTCTTCCCCGGTTTTTTCGGTCTTCTAAAGAGGATTTCTCGGCCAGCTTTTATGGCCTCCGCGAGGAGGGTCGCGGGTGCTTCATCTACGAATGATTCTATTCATTCCGAGACTCGTTAGCTTCCGTTTTACACGCGCGTTGTTAAACAAAATACGTCGTTATGAGGCAACCGGGCGTCCGCGCGACCGCGTTTGGTGCCCGTAAGGCTTTTTCAAAATTTTTCGTGAACCATGCTCGCTCGCCCGTTCTCTCTTCTCCAACGTTCATCGTGGCGTGCCGCGTGCACGGTGCCGTGCCGGTCTTATCACCGAAAAGCTCGACGAAAATAATTCATGAATAGCGGATCCGAAAGCTGGCTGGAAACGTCGCCGACGACGGATTCATCGCCACGTTAAATGGCTTTACTCGAGGAAGTGTGGCATTTTCCATTCGCGAAAACTTGACCGAAAGCGAAAACGAGAGGAGAGGCGTCGCTCGAATAAAGGCCACGCGCCGCGAACGAAAGATTGTAAAACGAGCAGTGCCGCTCCTCCGCCGCTTCGCTTCCGCTTGTCTTCGAATACGCGGCCGTCCTGTCCTCGTAAAATATTACACCGGGCAAATTTACCCTCGCCGGGGATCTTTCAAAGGACCCACGGCCGACGCTTCCGGCCCCGTTTCTCGATTCTACCGCGACAGAGATTATACGTCGCAAATGAAATTGCAAAGCAGATTCGACGCAGGAAATTGAAGAGCTGGCGAACAGGTGCGAGGATCGAATGAGCAATGTTATAAACCGTTAAAAAGGAAGACTGGGAGTAGTCCGACTGGCGTTCTCCACGAAGAAATAAAGAAGCCTCTCGGACTCGTGGGCACGAAGTGAGTCATTCTCGTGGGCACGCGACCATTGACTCATTTACTCGACTGAGGAGAGCCTCCGTTTTACATTTTAGATTCGTCTTTGGCCGAGGCGCAGGAAAAAAAAGCGAAAACGACGAAGTTGGTTGGTGCGCGTCGAGAAGTTTTCGAAAAATTACCGCGAACTCTGATCCTGGATCCTGCACCCTTATCTGAAAACTTTCCGAATGACCCGTGTAAGAAGCGGGCCACGGAAGAGGAGCACCTGTTTGCGGCGCAGGGAGGGCGAGTGAGGGACTAAGAGAGAAAGAGAGAGAGAGAGAAAGAAAGAGGAGGAGGATTTAAAGCGATGGCGGACTTATAGAGCGAGAAATTCAAGCAGAAAGAGACGAAGACTTAAAGAGGGAGTACTTAAAAATAAAAGAAAGAAAAATGGAAGGAGTGAACTCGGAGAAAGAGAAAGGCAAACAGAAGGCGAGATTCAGAAAAGGCAGAGATATTTGTATGAAAGAAATTGAAGAAGAGGAGCGTTTAAAGTAACAGAACCTCAAAGTCAGGGTACGTTGAAAGAATTAAGATCGTGATGGTAGGCCCGAATGTGTCAAAGGAGTCAAAATGGGAAAGAAAATTTCTCGGAGCAAAGCTGACACATAAAGTATTAACAGAAAATGATACTTAAACTTTGCAAGCCATGAGCTTTTAACCAGAAAGGGAATTCAAGAAGTAGAATCTTTGACGTGTAAGAAGCAAGAAGAGAATCATTACTAGAGGATAAATTCTAAAACGATGCCAAGAATCAATTCGAGCAGTAGCCATAAAATGAAAGCATCATCAATATTCTTGAGCATTCACTTCCTCTAAATATGCATGAATTAATCTGCTCCGAATCTTTACGAAGTTCATGCAACTTTAATAATAATTCACAGGATTCAAAGAGATGATAGTCAGAAATTCAAGAAGACTCGAAGAACATCGGTTGTACTAAAGACGAATTCGAAAACGATGCCAAGAATCTCAGACAATGAAAAATGATAAAAGCAACAAGAACAATCTCGCAGTGCAGGCGATACGAATTAATCCGACGCGCGTTACAACGTTGACAATAAATAAGTTCATAGTAACAGGTACTCCGTTACACAGTTTCGGGTCGCAGGGCTACGGAATCAAATGATTAATCGTCGACGTATCAATCTGCATCAGGGCTCGTCGCATTGGCAGAATTCCCTCGGTTTCTAAAATCTGGCGCCGACCTCGGAGTTATGGCCCCGGCGTCCCCCGGCGAGGGCGCCTGAGAAATGTTGCCCTGCTCCGACCATAAATTAAGAAAGGTTCCCCGCGCAATCTTTCGACCATCTCTGGCCGATTCCGGCCGCGGCCGAAAATCGTTAACTGGTGCTCGCGGATCGAGTTCGTCAGCAAAAGGCGATAAGGCAAATGGAGGGACTGTCACGTAAAATAGGTCCATGACTCGCGACAGGCGATGGATCTGAATCTCTTGTATGATCTCGCGTTATTGTACAAAAAATAAGATATAATATATTTCATGATGTAGATGAGTCGTTGCACGATTCATTATGGATCTTTATGTAAAATAAAATATTTATGGTATCAGTTTAAAAGATGTGTTTCAGATAATGTTCGATCATTTAAACATTGAATTATGTATTCAGCTTTTGATATTCTGTATTGCTTCGTACTTTACACGTGGTATTTATCATAACTGCATATACAATTTTCTTATAATTGCATAAAATCCGCAGCGTAATTATGAAGTATCATGTTATGCTATCAGCAAAGGTCACGAACGACCAGCTCGAGAAGAAAGTCGACTTCGAGGGAGAGACTCGTCGGCGTAAGAGGGAAAACTTGGGGGAAACGGTAGAAAACCCGGGAAAGAAAGATGTTTGAGGATGTTTCATGGGGTGTTTACAGGAGATTCTTTTGTTGGATCTCCGCTAGAGAATTCTTGCTATTGTTTGATAAAGATCAGCGGGGTCTTCCAGAGGTCTTGAATATAAGAAAGGTATTCTACTTTTGCAAACAGCTAACAATTACAGAATAAACTGTTTCGCAAAGCACGATCTGAAGCGCTATTACTTGTCTGCATGCCGGGGAAATAGAATTTCAGTCGGCGACTGAGAAGCTGGATTATCCTAATAGTCATCGAAGAAGAGCGCGTCGCGCGTAGTTGCGACAGGATTATCAATCAGGTTTTTACGAATCGTCGCGGAGGCTGGGCGCGGCTCGCGCCGAGACAGGAACCGGTTGCAGCGATACGTCATCGGGGCCTCGTAAATCGGAAAAAGCGTGTAAACCGTGGAAAAGCCGTTGCGCGGCACGTCGTGCGGCGCCGTTTCACGCGTTCCTTTTAATTACTCCTCCTTCCGCGGCACTCGACTGCCATCGGCCTCCGAAGCCTCGCGATTTAATTATTTTAATTAAAACGCTCGACCGTCGCGACGCGGGCCCGACAACGCGCGAATTACCAGCCGCGTGGAATCTGGGAAAACGGTGACTGGGCGACGGAGGAAGGAAAAGATTAAAACGAGGGAATGGACCCGTTGCACAGTGTCGAGGGAAAGAAACGCGGATAATTTTATCGACCGACATGAAAATCGTGGCACCGTGGCGGAGCATCCCTCGCCTCCGAATCCGATCGCGCCCTCACCCTTCGCTCCATCCATCTGCGGTCACGGTGTCCGGCGAGAGGAGTCGAAGCGTTGCGAGGGAGTAAGAGCAACGGGGGTATCGAGGGAGAGCCCCGGCTGGGAAGCAGAAAGATCCGAAAGAGCGTGGAACGTCGAAGAGACGGAACGGAAGCGGAGCCGAGATCGGGAAAGAGAAAAGAGGAACGTGGAAAAAGGACAGACGTATCGCCGCGCGGAGGGACAGACCAGCCACAGGGAGAAGAGGAAACTGGCTGGCTGTCGGTCGCTACCTATTCGTCGCTGGTGCGAGCAACGCTGATGCTGGATGCTGGATGCTGCTGCAGGAGCAGCTACGCGCTCGCTCTCCTCCGAGCGCGCGCGGTAAACAAAAACTCGTCGGCGACGTTGTCGGATCTTCCCGCTCGGGGTTCAGGGCCTTCCTCTCGTCGTCCGCGTCCCATTGGCCACCGTCGGATTTTTGTCCCTCACTCCTTCTTTCTCTTTCTCCTTCCTCCTGTTACCCTGGTCCTCCCGCTTCGTGGCACCCCTCCGCCTCACCCTGGATCCTCCACCTGCTACCACTCTAGAAGCGGCCGATCTCGCTTCGACTCCGGCATGAAGCGTAAACGCGTCTCGCCCGTGCGAGATCCCGAAGAGGAGGGACGCCGGGAACACCAACAGGAGGACGTAGCAGTGACGACGACGACGACGACGACGTACGGAGAGGGAGGACACAGGAATTCCCTCTCCCACCCCTCTCGGTTTGCTTTTCCACCCGGGTTTCGCGGGCGCATCGTCTCTGACACGCGCGCACACGCTGCACGGAGCCCGCGTGTGGGTGAGCGTGCGGTCTGCGCCACGCGTGCACGCGGTCGCTGGAATGCGCGTGAGGGACGAAGAGAGGAAAGACAAAGAGTCGGGTTTCTCGTACGCGTATCGGTAGCCGTAGCCGATCGGAACGGAACGGAGCGAAGCACATCGACGCGCGTGTCTGCCGCGGAAAATCCGTGTGCGATTATACCCCGTCGCACGTAGGCGCGTGCTCCTCGTAACGACCGAGCTGTATCGTACAATTTTTTGGTACCTGACGTTATTACAAGTCCCGGGGTTTCCCATTAAAAACTGCAATCGATACTACAGAATCATGACTTCTTACGTTCCGATTCACGTGCTCCGAAAGAGCAGTTTCAAAACAGTTTCTTTTCTGATGTAACGGAAATTAGAGCGACAAACTTACAGGCACCATAAATTAATTAGAAGAAGATTTACTGTAAACCTGCGCCTCGTACACTAACACGTGTACGCGACGTCACGCGAAGGCTGAAGAAAGAAAGACGTAATAATATAAGCGGAACAAGGATCGCTATTAACGTCCTTTGTATGCAGCTAGCAATGAAGTTTATGCACCAAATATGAGCACGGGTTTCTAAGATTGAGTATAGTCGAGTTATAAAATTTTTATGAGAAGTGTTAACTCTACTGTTAAATTGCTATCGATATCAGTTTGTTTCATTTGAAACAAACAGCCAGAAACTTTTATTTTCTTCAAAGGCGCGTGCACGTACGCGAAGGAACGGATCGCGACTCTATTTGTTCCCATTCCCAACCCCGGTTCTCACCCTATTCCCGCGGTCGGTTCTCCTTTTCCTCCCTTCAAGAGCACTGTTTCCTCCCTGGCGTCTGACCCGGCCTCGCGCACTTTTAAATTGGGTTGCGTTCTATTCGCGCTTCGAGCGTCAACCGAATCTTTAATTACTATTCTGATTGCGTTTCGACGTCGGATATCTTTTGACCACGCTCTTAATATCAGCGGCCACTACGAATTTTCGGCTCCTTTCCAGCTTCCAAGTCTTCTTCTTCATCCTTACCCTCGGCTCTTCGTATCTTCTCGTTAACGAGTCGACCCACGGCTTTTCTTAACCCTTTACGTGTTCCAATTCGTTTTGAAAACGTAACTACTTTTATTACCTAAAATTAGACGACAGTCGAATTTAGACAACCGAGATGAAAGCTTGCGATCTAAAATATTTTCAAATCCGATAGTCGGACAGACTTTCGATTCAGCGTTCGTAAGCGGAGAACGTGAAAAGTGATAAAAGTCACCGTGTTTACGCTGAGAAGGAACCTGTTACTCGGTACGGTAAAAAAGACTGGACGTTATGTCAGTGATCGCGTGCGATTTTTTAGGATCTAATTGTGGCCTGTTACGCGTGAAGAGAAATCAGAGAACGTTTATCAGAAATCATACATGATACACGTATGCAAATTGTAGATGTGTAATATATGGATGAAAATTATACGATACATATGTATGATACGATTTTTAATTGGTTAAATTCTATTTTATGTCTGTACGAGTCGACTCAAGTAGAGTGAGTATCGACACGGGCGCCGAGTCACACTCCAAGTAGAATAGTCCGTTCTTGGTTAGACCGACCGGCGGCCGACGAAACGATACCACAGTATAAGAAAGAACAGTAAACCTTGTCAAAAATTGAGTGAATCTACTGTTCTTTCTTATACTGTGACGGTACTTACGATACTTCCAATGCAACTCTCAAGGGTTTGTATTCGTGTTGCCATGTACCAGCAAAAATTAATTTATATAGAATTTCTAAATGAATTCTGGTCAATAAATAGTTTTTAAAACCTTATTCCGTGAATAATTACAGAACTAAATAAAAATGAAACAGAGAACGCTTTAAAAATGTGTGAAATAAAAATATCTGCTAATAGCTCTTAATATCTGATGCTCTTATTGTTTGTATAGACGACGAATGAGAACGATGATTTGCAAGTGTTCGTTTCGCGGGCCGGGACGAATTGATTTTGAAATCGGATGACGCAGTCGCGAAACTGGGTTCGATTAGTATCTTAATTGTAACTTTAATTGTGTTCCTCGTTTAGTGACGAAGTTATCCAATCACTTTCTTGGCCGTCGATGGAAGTGGCTAAATAGTTTCATGAAAGTGCCCAGCCGAGTGCTGCACCAGCTACAAGTTATATCGACTTAAGCGAACTTTCGTTAGCTCCTCGGTTACCGCCACGCGTTCCTGCGATTAGCATCCGCTTTTTTCTACCATGTTTCCGTATCGTAACGTACTCGTTTACTCGTGCCTCACTAGTTATCTTTATTTTACAAACTATGATTGAGATATAAGAATTCTGAGACGTCTTCTTACTTTCAAAGTCATCAATTGTACTTCAGTGACGCAATGTTAAAAATAACGCAAGTAGTCATAATTATCTGTTTACGTGTTAGGAATCTGAAGCAGCAGAAACTTGTGAAGCGCTAATATTTCAAAAATACAGGCATCAGTATTTCTTTCATAGAGTCAAAGTAATTAGTAATACGAAAATTCAAGCAAGAAGATACTAGTATAAATGAAATGATGGTTCGGAGCAATCGACGAAAGAGCAATATTTTTCATCAGGAAGGTGAACGTAAACGAGAGACTGAAAGTTGCGCTCTCCGATATTTTGCTGGAAGATTACGATCGTCGGTGCCGGAGGCGACAAGCGAGTCGCGTCCGAGGAGACCATCCGTGGAAATCCAACCGCTGGGACTGAGTCACACCGAATGATTCCGGCCAGGAGGCAAGTTGGCGTGCCGGAAAAGAGGAAGGAAACGTCTCCTGACGGTTGTCGAGGTGACGATCGCAATTACCGATAAACCGATCCCGTCTTAACTCGTCCTCCTTAATTCCTCTTGGCCGTCGCCGATCGCGACCGTTATACATCTAATCTTCGTGACTTGTTTAACCGCCACGCGACTTTCTCACCCTGTTATCTCCAGTCCGAACGGCCGAGGAAACGTGGAAGTAGGTAAACGTAACGAACGACGCAGGCGTCGGCCGCAGAATAACAATGAGGCTCTCGTCGCGCTGCGCCTTCGGTGCGTCACGTACGAGTTTTTGCGCGATCGGGGACTATCTCGAAGCCGTTCGTAAATTCTCCGGCACGTGGTCCCGACTTACGGTAATCTCCTATGGCCACCGATCGGGACCGGGTTCGACCATGTACCAGGAGGGATGGATTTCGTAGAATCGCTCGTCGCGAAGCAAGGGAAAAACAATGTCTGTGCGAGCGCGACAATTGAAATAGAAGAGGAATGAGCATAGATAAGACTCGATGCTAGCAAAAAAATAAAAAAAATGTTTTAAATAAAAATTTTAAGTACTATTATCGCCCATAATTAAGATTCCATACAATTTTATTGTTAGCTGCAACATTTTTTTAGTAATTGTCATGAGTATGAGAAAAGAAGAATAAACGTGGGCATGACATGCGGCCATATATCCGGAAATTACTGATACTATCTTTTCGATATTCGAACAAATAAATAAACTGAAGAACGAGGGAGGCCGGTAATGTCCGTCAAATAAAACTGTACAATAACGAACGCAGCACAGTGTAATAAAATGTAAATACGGTGTTAAAACGTAGTAGATACACTTTGTATACAGGTATATTTCCAAGTCAGGTGGCATTAGAGGAGATTAATAAAGGATGAGCGCGCTAATTGATACGATGATTAAAGGTGATAGATGAACTAATGACGGGAGAGCCACGCGTGCGTTACAAGACTGCGTATAAACTATGTTAAAATATGTTTCCGATTTCGAAGAGGAAGTGTATCGATTGCATGTCGGACACGAACGCGACGATTCCATCGCGAAAAATTGTCAAAGAGAATCCGAGGGACGAGAAGACACGTGGGGCGCATTTTCACTGTGGTTTAGTCTGTAAACACCGTTGGGTTTCGTCAGCGGAGAGGAATGACGGACAAAGTACGCTTCATCGTCGTCTGACTTTTTATCCGGGTTATTAATCGTATTCCCTAACTATTTTTGTTACTTCAACGTCTTCCCTCAATCATTGGTCCAATGATTTGAAAATTGAATGACAGATGCTCGATATACAATTTTATAAGTGAACACATGAATACTTACTGTGAAATTCAAGAATTGGACATATATAAGTTTTGTTTGCCATAAAATGCACAAACAGAATGGATTAATGAAAGAAACAGGAAAGGAATAGATTGATAAAAATAGCGAATTTTACTAACGAATTTGTTTTCCACGATGGAAAGTCCGTTCGCTTAGAGACATTCACGATAGCGCCGAGGAGCTCGCCTTGATTTAAATGCGTACAGGGGACTTTAACGGCGGTGCAACGCGCACTTGTATGTGTGCTACTAGAATAGCAATGGTGAGTTATTTTCAGGTGACACTTCGGAGAGGATTCGTGCGAGTAATGTCACTCATAGGCGTTCTGCCGCGAGGAAACCGACGAGACCGTTAGAAAACTCTGAATCTCATTGCTCCTTCTCGTTCCTAGGTAATTGATCATTAATCTCATCTTGAAGAAAAAATGAGCAAGAAGGAAAAAATGAGACGAAATCAATTATAATAAGAGAATCGTTGTAATCTCAGATAGTTATGTCGTTCTTTTAATAATGAGGCACGAATTGTATTCAACGAAACTTGTACAGTGGTCCTGCGGCGATCTCTGCGATCCGACGAATCTGCGCTGGCAAGCGGCGGAAACTGAAACTGGTCCGTCCGGATGAATATAATAAACAACGATTAAAGTAAGAGCGTGTTCATACGAAACGGAACGACCGGCAGATAATTAATCTGCCGGCTAATCTGGCGTGCACAGGCGCCGGATAACGAGAGGAGAAAGCGATCCTGGAGGGGAACGCTGGTCTCACGATGAAAATCGCGACGTGTAAAAGCGAACGCGCGCGCGGGCCGAATACATAAATGCAAATAACACGTGATATGGCAAGCGGAACCCGGGCCGGGTGCAAGTATGTAGGTGCCTATACTACCACGGGGATACCTGTTGCGCGTCATTCATTTTGGTACTGATTCAGTCAACGTTTGTTTGAAAATCAATCCCCGCGTGGCTCGGTCAGCTGATGAAAACTGACCAATATTTCGTAACCGAGACACCCCCCGCCCGCTATCGGCGTTCGATGAATCCCGTTCCATCATTGTTCGCAGTTTTCAATGGGAAGTCATCCGCGCCATGATGATGAATGAAATTGTACGCGGAAATCTGGATTCGCTGGTGAAACTCGACCAGTTTTCCCGATTCAGGTTTTTTTATTCTTCTTGGGTTCACATGTTTCCTTTTACGCTATCCTTTTGTCGTTTCAAGCGATTTTTATATACCTAGTGTTAAGAATTAATCTAATACTAATTACTAGATTTTCGTATAAAATAAAAATGTTATAGAATCAATGTAAAGAATGAATTGTATAAAGAAATTCCTCTAAACTTAAACTTCTCAGAAATGCATAAAATCGACAATCGGTTCATTTTAATGCATCTATCTCATTTATCGTGAATAAATGCTACCCAGAGAAGAGCACGAGAGATAAACAAAATAGAAATACCTACGAAACGAATCGTCGTAAATTTTTATAAAGAAACGCACCGACGCCGGGGTGAAAGTAAATAAAACGGTGGAATCGCTCAAGTTCGAGGCGTCGTGGCGCATACACTCCCCATCGGGTCGGTTCTCGAAATAAATCGCCCGTGATCATTCCCGCGAACGCGTTTCTAATCGTTTCGACGTATATTTAGTCCGCGGCGGGTCTAATTCGGCCCGCGGTTCGACGAAGAATGACTAATTCGACGGCTGGTAGACGAGCGCCGTTGGACATTTCAAAGCCGCACGCAGCACCGGGCAGGGAATTTGACCCCTTGAACTGGATAGTGGTAGTCGCGTGACAGAAAGAGCGCGCCTCGTCGTCGTCGCGTCGCGTCGGGTACGGGGCCTATCGGAAGCTTTGGCAGTGGCTCACGGTCAAGCAGATCGGAAAAAAGTCGCGTCGCATGGCCGGCTGCCAGAATTACTTTTGCCGGGTTCGACGAATCCGCCGTTAACATGCTCCTTTCATCGCCGATAAATTGAAGAAACAACCGGCTGCCCAAACAGGCCGACAAAATTCCCAATTAACAACAAGGTGAAACAATACTTCAAGATATCCGCTGTTTTAACACCAAACCTACCGCCAGTGCTTTTTACCATGTCTTATACTTTCTGCGTTTGAGCGCGATTTAGCGTTGGTACTGGTACTTCATTTTGGTACCAGCTTAAATAATAATTACAACTTTAATAATGTGACAAAACACACTGCAAATTTTATGCATTATAAATGTGCCGAAGAAATATATTGATATCAAAAGTTGGATGCATATTGCAATGCTTAAATCTACAGGTTGCTAATAAATGAACTCCAAATATTGGACAAGGATATATTCATTCATTAGATTTCATCAATATGAAATTCATATGAGCAATCTATTAATGAAATCAAGAAATAATTAATTACTTCATATCTATTCATCTCGTATAGAAAGAACCTGCAATGTGTAAAAACGGTAGACAGAAAAATGTATTATTTCGTATATAAACGAGACAGAGGTAACGTGAATCTGAAACAGTCTGTTAAACGGGCAATTCTGCGAAACGGGAGAGATCGTTTCGACGCTGTTTTCCGGCACGCGAAGATCTATCGTGCAGATCGTGAATCACGATCGAAGAATACTTTAATTAGTGCCGCTAAGCGTCGTGTCGCGGCCGAGTTTACCAGCAATAGGATCGCGGGGACACGGGACGTGTACACCCGTCCGTGTGTACGGTGTTAAAAACGAATGAAAGAATCGCTTAATTCGTAGTAGAGCGCGCGAGCGCCCGTCTGGTATATGTAAATTTAATAACGCCAATTCGGTGTGGGTGCGGAGCGTCGCGCAGGACAGTTTACATGTGCTGGCTGTGCATTATGCATGCGTATTGTGTGCACCTGTTGCCCCAAATCAAGGTTCGCCTCTCTTGCGGAAACCTAATGCCGCATAATTGTGCTTTGAACGCAAACAGCGTCGGGGACGTACGGAGGGATTGCGTGGGGCACAGAGCAACGACAAAAGGAAGAAGAACAGAAAGAGAGAGAGAGAGAGAGAGAAGAAACGAGCAACAGAGAGCATTATCTTGTTCTCATGCGATATTAATGAGACTCATTTTCATAAATGCCTCCGCTCGGCCCATTAAAATTTATATCACTTTGAGCCGCGGCAATCGCGTTACAACTCACTAGATCCTCCTATACATTACACACAACCACCACCCGCCATTCCCCCGGATCGGCGAAAAATTCGTTTCGCGTTGCCGCGTTTGAAGTCGCGCAACGCTCCGCGTTTCATTCCGTTCTGTTTTCTTTTCCCCTCCCCACTTTTTCCAAGCGAAAAAAGGAACCTGTTTCCTTTTTTTCATCCCGAACTTCGATACCTTTTGAAACGTTTCACTTGTGGTACAACCCTGTCTTGGAAAAACCAGTTTGCTTCGACCTCAAAGCGGCTGGTTGATGAAACAACGCATATATATTTCTTCCCTCCTTTCGTAATTGAATAAGTATTTTCTGTTCTGTTTTTGACTATAAGTTTCTGAATAAATTTAGGAAATCATCCATCAGCAATATCTTTAAGGATGTATTGGCTAGCATTAATATTTAACGAGTTATTGACGAAAAAGGAAAAAACAGTTTTTTGCAAATTACTCGTTAACTATTGACGCTAGCGAAACATTTTTACATGGAAATCGTAGATCTCGTCGTCCTCTACAAGAAAGGTCTGATGCAATTTTTCCGTATGTCCAACGGTTTGGGAGTTATTGGCCAAAAACGAAAATTTGGAAGAAATTGAAGGAGTACCCCTTGGAAAAATCTCGGAAAAATCAAAAATTTTTTGTTGTTGTTTATTATTAGCAATGTACTTCCGACGTCTGATTCCTTTCTAAAAAATGCGTTTCGAAAGTGCATACACTGTTGGGATTNTCATCAAACGACGTTAATTGAAAAGAAGAAGGCAATGACAAATTACTGATAAATTCATAAACTATATTTTATATAGAAGAAGCAGTGTGATATGTATTTTTGCAATAACTGTAAAAGAGTTTCAAAGTTGATTGGACCTGATCAAGGTTTTGTTCGAGAGCCACGATAATTAGAAAGAGAATAACTAGCTCGAGGATACCGAGAAAGCGACTACCGTCGGAACACGTTGGAAACGTGCCACTGGACCACGCCTGTGCGCCAGCCTCCCGACTAGCACCACAAGAGGATCTCGTCCTCTCGGTTACATCCTTAATGTTCGCCGCTCACGAAACGCGTGAACGCCATTCCTCAGCTCGGATGCCTGTAATTCTCCAACGGGTTGCGAGCGCCGTGGTCCAGTGGATGTTATCCTGGCCTGATAATCACCATTCGTGTTCGGTAATACGCATTTATTTCAAGCGACCTCCAGTCAAGCCTCGTCCAGACTAGTGCACATTGCCTTCAAGTAAAATCAAACATTATCCAATTCGCAATAGAAATTTTCTATTCGAGAAAATTATGATAAAGGGAACTTCTGCATTTTTTGGTACTAGGCGAGGCTTGACGGCTTCAGAACGTAGAGGAAAAATTCGAACGATTCACTACGCGCGAACTATGCTAAGAGAACATAGCCTGGAAAAATTTCATAGGTGCCTTTGCTCGGCCCTACGTAAACCGAACCCTGCAATTACGACGAATCACGTTTCAGCGGGTGAGGCACGGGCGATAATTTATATTATTTGCTTTTAATAAAATATATTTGTAGACGATCAGAAGTTGGACTCGGGCTAAACGTTTCATCTCGAATTATGGCGAAACTGTTGGGTTAGAAATCGAATTCTCGTTTTCCAATGATCTGAACGCGACAAAGAAAGGTGATAAATAGAGAACGGTGGCAGCGTTGCACCTCGTTCATCTCTGCTACAACTTTCAGCGTAGAAAAAAGTGAAAAATGTCCCGTGCCCGGTTTCTCCGATCGGTGCTGCGGTATATATTTTCTAATCCATAGATCAGATGAAATTCCGCGACGATCTGGGCGAGGCTGACGCACGCATGCGAGACTCATTGCACCGTGACAAACGGCCAGGTTCAGGCATCGATATTAACTATTTAAACGTCCTGCTACGCGGACCGCGGTCATCGCTCGATGAAAGGCGGCTCGGGACTCGCCTCCGAGGGGAACGTTCCCGATTTCCGTCGCTGATAACCGCTCCGGTACCGTTGATAACAAGATCGATATCGAGATTGGATTTCGAAAGGCAAAACTGGCATTTTGACTTGACTTTACTTTACTATGTCGACGACAAACGTAATGGTGCAACATTTCACGATACTTTCCGATGAAGTCCAATAATAAAAAATGTGTATTTAAATATGATAAACTGACCAATTATTACTGCACTGCAATACTCTGTTGATCAACGCCGAAGGTATCAGCAGAATCATCAGGTTCTCCAGAGGCAGCACCTGGGTAACAGAAAATGAGCCTGAATTATACAAACAAACAGTCGGCCGGCGAAGAAGTTTAAAAATGGACTGGCGTGGCAAAAACGCAGGAACCCGCAGGATTCCTTCATCAATAACCGGAGGGGAAGAAGGTTTCTGGTCGCGCGGCTATGATTAATACCGAGCAACAAGAAAACAGGTCCCCGGCGATCGTGGCTGTAGACGGGCCAACGTTTCCCCTGCGTCAGGAGAACGTCTCCGTTCTCGACGGACGTTAAGATTTCTGCATACCGCGACGCACGGATACAGAGAGGCCGAACGACGCGCGGCATTTACACTGTACAGGATGCCTCAGATCGGGTGATAGCCGGATAGTACATAAAAATTTGAGAGAAAAACGTGCTACAGGACATGTATGTGTGCCACGTGTGAACGTGAAAACGACTGCTCGAGCAGCTTGGTCTATCTTAAGTATTCTTATTCTCAACTAAGAGTGGCGAAATAATTATGAACTGTATTTTTATCGAAATAAAACTTATAGAGTATAAATTATATGATTTCTTTTAATTCTTTAAAAATCATGATTGTGTTATCGATACTACATGCACCGTTGATTATATGCTTGGTTCATTAATATGTTGTTTGAAAATAAAATTGAAATGAATTTAACTATGGTTGACATCTGATATGAGCAAAATATGCATATCAGAGTCATTTACATGAAAATGTTTACTGGACTTGGATCGTCTTGATTATTTCATTTCTTATCCTCGACTCAAAATGGTAAGCATGTATGCTACATACATGATACAAACTTAACGCCTGATAACAAACTTCATTCATTAATACGCTATTCGCAAATATATAATATGCAAATGAATTCATCTGTGGGATCATTGATCGGACATGAGCAGGATGAGATCTGTTTAAACGAGCGATGACGACTAATACGAATGGATAGCGACAAACGAAGCCTTGAACGAAAGAAGTATTTTCCATCTTTGATTTATTTATACCATCCCGGTTGAGACATCCTGTAAAACGAGGGATTGGAAGAAGGAGAGAGAGGCGACCCGTCCGTCGAAGGAAAATAAAGGCAAAAGGCAAGACTGACCGGCAGTCCTAGAGCCGGTTAATACACGTACTCGGTGCGCACACTACGGTGCCTCTCGGTACGTCGGTTCACGGCTATCTAGAATCTAGATGATGGCAGTGAGCTTGACCGAGTGGCGCTTCGCGAGGCCGGCCGACGCCCTTCCTCCTGCTTGGCCGCCTGCTTTTTTGCGCAACCCACACACACTTCGTCCGGCTCTGTCTCTCTTTCTCATTGCTGCCTAGTGCGATCGTACTGTTCGCCGTTTCATCGCGTCCACGCACACCTGAGTGCCATTACATTTCCCTACGCTGGCCGGCCGCGCTCCGATCGGAGCCGCGGCGCAGCCGGCCGCGTAATCTCGCCGCGGTATTAGTTTTCATATTGGTTCGTACTTACAATATTAACGTAATATCGCGGCAACGGGTACGCGGCTCTCCTTCGCGCCAAAGCCGAGCGGTTCGGTTCGCGTGCTAGCCAGCCGACTACAGTTTCCATATTACTGTTTTATTAACGGTGCCCCGGGAATATTAGATTGCCAACGATTTTGCGCTTCTGTACAGAGAATCATTCTCCTGCGGTGAATTCTCGAAACACCGACCTGAATGCCATTGTCGATTCAAATCGAACAGAAAATTCTATCATACATTCAAAAATACGTTTCGTAGAATTTTCATTATTTCAATTATTAGGCTGACTTAAACGAATGTTTGCTTTCATAACGATGAGATGAATTTTTGAACCGGTGATCGATGAACCGGTAGCCACGCGATCTGCGCCAAAAATCCGCGCGCCGCAGGTGTTCCGACTGGATACGCTTGACGGGATCGGACGAAGGGGTAGGACGCGTGTGCTCGGGTGAAGAACCGACGGACGCTGTGGCGTCGCGTCGCCTCCTCGGCTCGCATAGCCCGCGGCGATCCTCGTCCTGGCACACGGAAGCAGTTCAGATCGACTCCTGCGCACCGCGCCTAGGATACTAGCTTCGGCGTTCGGATGTTCTCACCGCGCAAATGACCCTGTTCCATTTGCTGCCGCGATTCTGGCATCCGTTTCGAATCTCGACCAGATTCCGAGGAATCCCACAGGCAGGGTTCCACTTGGCGAACGAGAACGAATTGATCCTTACTATACATGTACATAGTTCAAAGCCCCAAATGGTATTTTAATCACGGGGAATATTACTTGAATAAAAATATCTTTACGTATCTAATATTTTAAGAGCGAATGTCTTACTATTGTATAAGGAGAAAGCGTTTGTTTGTACGTTAGCAAAAATCCTTAAAAGTAAATTTCTAGATTGTACTTCAATCATCCACTAATGTGTAAAGATGAAAAATGGATATTTATAAAATCTTCAATATCTTCCAAGTTCCATCACTTAGTGACTTGGTTTTATTGGATATATCTTGAATTCTACATACGACAATTTATGAGGATGAAGCTGTATTTCTTATTGTCGAATATGTAGGCAAATGTAGAGACCAGATAGGTAACAAAAAAAGTACTTTTCTTATAGACTGCGTAACGATGTTTCGGGTTTCTTTGCGTTTCTTAAAGAGGGACTGCTGGCCAGGACAAGAAAACGATCATCCACAGTGATTTGTACGATCGCCGTTAAGCCGCGCTTACAAATTATCAATGGGCACGAGGCTGGGTTGTTAGACGAACACGAGAATGGATCTCCGACGGTTTTTACTGTAACGCGGATAGTTTGAGAAAGTAACAGACGGTAGAACTTCATCACCCTCTCTCTGTACTGTAATCAGTTATACGGGAAATGATCTGGAGCCTGGTACATGTCAGACGCGAGTTACGATTAAATTTTTTCTCTCGTCATTAGTGTTGGGTGTGGCAAAAGAAGCTGGACGAGTCTAATTTTCTACGCTCGAGAGGAGAAACTGCTAGTTCTAGCGGTAGAAAATTCGCGGAGCGAGGAATTATACAGTTTGACGCATCCTTTAATTTGAATGAGACGGGATCGGGCAAGGACACGCGGCGACCCTGCTACAGGGCGTGAAACGCGAGCGTCCGTGGCGACGCGACGGTAAGTTCATTAACCATCGCGAGCGACCGATACTTACGCACGCGATCGGCCCCGGGAACACCGCAAGAAACCGATCTGTCCCCGGGCACGACGAGCAAAAAGCTCTGTCGGGGACAGAAGCGGCGTGGAAAGAAGAAGAACAAGGCGAGGGGCCGGAGTGGCGGCGAGCACGCGAACGGTACAAAGGCGAGAGGGTGAGAGACGAGGCGACGGGTGGAACAAGAAGTCGAGCAAGAGCCGAAGAAGAAGAAGAAGAAGAAGAGACGTAAGAAGATAAGGAATATGCACTGCTGCCGTTGCTGGATCGAGGAAAGGATGACTGATAGAGAAGGAGGTAGGGGAAGGTCTAAAACACACACGCTGCGATGTGCCACCACCATACCGCGAACCGCGCTATAATCCAACGACTGATTACTTGGTCGTGTCGTACCCGCCCATTCTCCGGTGAATTTTTCCTGCTCCCTTTCCACGTGTCCTCCTCCTCCACCGCGGCGACTCTCCACCGACTGACCGGCCCGTCCTTTTTCTTCGCCGACTCCCGGTGTAACCGTTGTAATTAGTAGCTATCCCCGTTTAAACGTCCATAGCCGTGTACGCGTAGCTACCTGGAAAGCGCGTCCTCCTTCCTTTCCTTCTCTTTCCCACTCGCAGACGGTCTAGCTCTACCCCGGTGGAAAGGGGGTGGTTTGTCAGGGGCGAAGCGGGAAGCAGCAGCCGAAGCGAGAGGAAAGAGAGCCGGACCGAGCGAAATGGATGGAAGATGGAGAAGGGGGTGGTCGACGATGGTGGTGGTAGCGGGGCAAACCACACGCCGCCGTATTTGCTGCATAACTACGCGCTTATTGCACTATTTTCACCGTGAGCCGATACACGTGTGCCCGCTGCCCCTTCCATCGGGCGAGCTACCGCGCATTTGCCTGCTGCAGGATCAAATAGGAGGGCACCGGGGATCGACACGCGGAGGGGGATGAAAACGAGCGAGAGGATATCGCGAGCGGCCACGGAGCGGGGAGAACCGAGCGAGGAACGCGCACCGTTTGTCCTGTCAAAGGATCAACAGGCGTCGAAGACGCGTGGTAAATCCTCGATTTGGAAAATCCGAGAAAGAGAGAAAGGGGTGACCCGCGAGGGGGTGCGAGAGGCGAGGAGCGACGATTCACCGGAAGGCATTCGATGCCGCGGATCCTCCGTGCATACCGATTTGTTTTTCCCCCAAGCTCCTCTTTTCTCTCTCGTCTTTTTAACGCTCTAACGGAACGTCCCCCGGCGGAGACACTTTAATTACTCAGGCGTCTATAATGCCAACGTATTTCGGGTATTTAACTTGAAACTTTAAAGCGAGTCACTGTATGCTGACACTTGTTCAAATAACAGTCGAGCGTTATCATTTATTTGTACGTGTCGATAAGAGAATTGGCGATCTATTCGTTCTGAGATCTTGAAGATTCTTATAACAAATTTTAGATTTATCTTCTCGTGTGCCGTCAACACTGGGACACCCATTAAAACTATTTTTATGGATTCATAGAATTTCACTTCACGATATTAATTAACATAAAACGAGCATCGATACTGTGCTAGATTATCGATGCCATAATTCGGGAATCGGGTAGGCCCGTTTCGTCGCGTCATCCGTTGTTAAAGCAACGGTGAGGCCGGGGACGACGGTGAGTTATGCGGGCATAAGTCACGAGCCGGGGAAATATTTATCGGCCGGCGAAAGAAGAATCCTCGATATGTAGCTCGCTCGTGGAAAGCGCACCGTCGCCGCGGTGCTCGTCTCGGGCGCAACGTGAAAGCGCGTGCAACGAGTCGCGCTGGGATCGGATCGACTGGGCGTGGAAGTGATTCATTGAGCGGTGGCGTGCATGAGCCGCGCATTATCTAGATAATGATGAGTTACGCTGCTCGAAAATCTTCGGCGTAGGTCAGGCCTTCGGATAACGGCTTATTCGCGCTCACGGCGCGCGGCGTGGCGGCCACGGCACGGGCGCGCGGGCATCCGCGAGCCAGCATCGCGGCCCGAGATCGCACAAGTTCATTAAACTCGGTAGGCGTGGTCCCGGTCTCGAGAGGATACACGGTTAAGTATGACAATGCGCTAGATTCGCTGCGAGATCTTTCATCCCGTTGATCAAACGATTTTCGAACGATCCACAGCGATTAGACTTAAGCGAGATTGATTAGCTGAGGAGAGGCCTTCCTCCGAGAAGCTCGGGCGCGTTCTCATTACCCGGTACTTTTCTAAAACCGTCTTTTTTAAACCCCATTCGAAAGCTTGTTTCGCCGGCGAAACGCCGTTGTTACTTATTACTCGAGTCAAGACAATTTGTCTTGAACATTTTAGAAAGCATGACACTGTAATTAAAATTCTTACTCCGGTACGCTCTTACAAAACCTTTCAATAGTTCATCTACAAAGAATAACTAGTACGTACCGAATATCATCTCCATCGACAAAAATGAAACAGGAAACAACGAATCAATAGAAACGATTGCAGAAAGAACTTCATCTAAGAACCGAAGAATACAATTCTATTTGTATCCCTGAAGAAACTTATCTGGCCGATCTCGATCGCCGGGTCGACTCGAGATCGTCAATAATTTCTGAGCGCTGTAATATATCGCGGCATAACTACTCGTCATCGGGTAACGCTATCTCAATTCCGTTGCCCGCGTACACTACTATTTAGAAGACCATTCGTATCCGGTGTTAGCACCAGGGCGTGTATTCAACAGGAAATAGTAGTTGAATACCATTATACAAATGAACCTCTAATATTCCAATAAAATTCATGCTAATAAATCTTGTAGTCGTTCATCTGATAACACAGGCGAACAAAAAGAACTTTTTTTTATTTAGTCGTATAGAGTAATATGTATGCATGTTATGAGAACGCGATGAGTTTGGAAATGCTATAACGTAAGATGGGATTTGTAAAAGAAAATGATGCCGAAGACGCGAAACATTTCACGCGTATTATACATCAGGATGACCGATCGTCTTCTTTATTTTCCATCGCCACTCTTAACCGGCTTGCCACCCTACGTTCACCGGCGCACCCATTTACCACGGCTAGGCCTGGCCGCTCCATACGCACCGGGCGTGGATGATCGAATGGTCACGAATCCGACCACGACGACGATACCGAACCGTTTCAGGGACGAAGGGAACGTTCGGTCGAGGCCTTGCTAGATATACGCACGGAGAATAGGTATCTAGAAACTAACCGTGGGTTGGTGAGTTTGACGCGTGCACACGGGTTGCGTCGACGCGACCGGCCGCAGAGTTCGTCGAACTGGAATAGAATTCCATTCGGACCGTTTCTAGGGGTGGATTCTGACGCGCGCTGGCCCGCTAAAATAAGACCAAGCAACGGACGGATTTAGAGCCCCGCGACCATTGCCGTAGGTTCAGATCCGCCAATTTTTACTTCTCGCCTTTTTACCCTCTGTTAACGCTCGAAACCGAGTCCCGTACCTCGAACCGTCGATTAATTCTCATTTTGTTTGCCAAAAGTATCGCAAACGTTTCAGTTCCTGTTCACATCGTAATTTCTACTCACTGTCTTTTTATCCTACAATTTCACATGTGATTTTATTCCAGTGAGTAAAAATTATGAGGTGGACAGAAATTGGAACGTTTAACATTCCAAGTATTCCAGCCGATAGCGTATTAATACGAATATAAAATATACCTGTAAGTTGTTCTATGCACATGAAAATTGGCATCGAAATTTATATTACCTACACCGTTCAACGCTTGAATCACGTAAGACTAAATATAGCGCCATAGATTCGAGCTAATCTCGGTTTCTTCTTCCGAAGATGATTCCGCTACGTGGAGCCGATAATTCTATCCGAAACTAGTCGGGCTACGTGTCGTTTGCGCCGAACGTACTAACCATCTAAATCGAAACGAGCTCGAGAAAGACTGCTCTCTTCGAAGAGAGGGAACGAGATTCAAAGAGCCAGCGTCTATTCCGCGGAGCCGCTTTGATCGGCCGCGTTTTCCCGCGTATCCTCAGAAATTCGTCGCTCAGCGACACGTCGTAACAGAGTCGACGCGAGATCTCCAGATGATTACGAGGAGTCTTCCCTCGGCTGGTTTCGAGGAGAAGAAACGCAATGGGTCCTCCGCGTCGTGGATGACGGATGGGGACAGTTGTTGCATCGCAGTCGCTGCCAAGAATATCTTTACCCTCCTCACCCGCCGTCCTTTATCTCTCGGAACGTCACTCTCTTTCCCTCCTTTCCAGCCCTCTGCGTCGCATTTATTCGCTCCTCGTCCCGGTCCCCTACTTCAACCCTTCCTCCCACCCGTACTTTTCGCGTCTCGTCCGTTCGGAGTATCCTTGCGTCGCGTAATTACATACACGCCCGGAGAATATTTCTGCGCGCGAGCAGAGTTCACGGGACCTTCTAATAATCTCGGTAAAACGTTCCGACCGACGCACAATTCAAATCGAACGGTGCGGCGACTCGGTTCGGTCTCCCTTATCGACCGGTCGAATCGACAAGGGCCCAGGGTAACGAACGATCGTTTCTCAAAGGGAATCGTTCCGTTCCCCGGAGACCAGCCGAGCGACTCCGAGGTAATAAAAAAAGAAGCAGCGCCGAGGTAAAGCACGGGATATAACGGTACGATATCGCGCGCAAATTGTTAGGCGCGCGTCTAACTAACGTGAATTCAGTGATCCGTCCGCATAGTAAACTGTTATAACTCGAGGGCTTTCCGGTGGTACAGCCGGATCTCCTCCGGATCGGATCGAGAACACGAGAGCTGCGTATACACCGGAGCCGTGCGTTTAGAATATTAATGCCTGCGTATCGACGCTCGCGGGACGATATTATCGAGTGGCCGGCTGGAAAGTAATTGACGGTTTGATGCTTCTTTACTCTGCGTCGCGTATTTTTTTTTACAACGTGGATCAGAGGCGCCGGTGCAACGGCGGGTAATGACTACTTTGTGCTTCTTCTTGCATTCCACGGGAGCAATATAATACTTAAGAGTGTTAATTAAACAGTGGAAAGCATTACGGTAACTCATTTTCATGCGCCCATATATTTCACGGACAATATAAGTATAAAATCGTGGATGCTGAACAGACAGAGTCGTTAAGACTGGCCGCGGACGAACAATTTTTCACAGTTAAATGGACGAAGACGAACGCGTACGATCGCGAAAGCTCTCGTCTGTATCCATCCTAAGTCGTGAATGATTCCGTGTAACATCAACGAGAGGAGACCCGTTAACGCCTTCGAACGGCACGGCGCTCGGCGCATTTCAGAGATACGGCAACTTACGCTTAGCAGAGCAGAAATGTATTTCAGTTATCACTATGATTTATCGCCTTTGGATTTTTTCGCTAACGAGCGTCAGCCACGTAATTAACTTTGTAGAGCGGGAAACGTATACGTACGTACGTGCATGCACAGGTAGGTAATGCGCGGTAACAACTATTGGCAGGCCTCTTCTTTCCCGCAACAACCGACTCGCTGGCACGAGCCCCGACGCCTAGTCCCTTCTCCTCGTCGAACTCGCCGCGGTTAACGCCGCCGCGAAATTGTATGTAGTTTCGTACGGATGAAAAGTTTTCACCAGTTTAATTGACGCGTGTATTAAAAAAGATATAAAAGACGTCTGAGGAGCGATTACGGCCAGAACAAAAAAAAAACGACGACGACCACCACGTTGCCACTTTTTTTATTTCGACGTCTCAAACCTCTGTTATTATCGTAACGTACCAGCTGGAAAACGAACAACGTTACGCGCTACTGCCGCTGATTACACGAATAACACGGCCACACGGTGATTTGATAACCATTCACCGCGAATTATTTAATACGATTCACGACTTACAATGTAACAGCGTGTTTGCTCTTTAGAATAGTAGCGACTAGTACGGAACGGATATGAATAATTCTTTCGCCGAATAACTACGAAAGTGCACGCGAACTCGTTGAGAAAACGACGTTAAACGATGGATACTCGAATTTATTTCCAACCAGTATTAACGTGAAACGTTGGACGTATAATACAAAGGGGGGGGGGGGTTAGGGGGGAAAATCGTGGAATACGAGAGCGCATTGAATCGATGGTAGCAGGAACGATAGCCGGGTGATTCGCGGACGATTTTCCATCTGGAATTGCAGATTATTCAATATTTTAATTACTCGCGTACGGTCGGGTCCGGTGGTTCGAAGAGGCGATCGGGAAGGGATCGAAAAACGAGACGGCCCAGGGATGAGTAGTCCGAGGCGGTCCGGGTCGAAAAGGCCGTTCCACGGTGGAACGTCCAAAAAATCGAGGATTAAAATTCATTTAGCATTAACAACGACTCCCGTCGAATGCACTCCGTGTAAAGGCTGCTCCCCGGATCTATATCGAGCACCGGTTCCACCTCTCGGTTACCATAGCTAGCCGGAGAGCTAACGGCTTCTCGATTTTTGTGGGATTTTATCAGGGAGCGAGAGAGGCCGGCGGGAGCTACGCCCGCCGATGCGTATATGCACGAGCTTGCGCGCAAAGAGAAGCAACACGAGGAAAAATAATATTAAAAAAACGAACGAAGGAGAGAGAGAGAGAGAGAGAGAGGGAGAGAGAAAGGATACGAAAAAAAATGGGAAAACGTGGAAAAAGGAGCACGAGAACGGCGGCGGAAGGAAACAGGAAAAATGGGATGAAAGGAGAGGGACGGAAGCGAAGGAGTGGAGAGCGCGCACCGCGATAGAGGGGCCGGGAGGTGAACGGCAGAAGGAGAGAGAAAAAATGGAGAAGCAACGCGAAAACAAGAATCCATGCGGCTATTGCGGCTTCCGTTACACCAGAGGAGATGCTCCGCTGCCGCTGCTGCTGGCTGACCTGGTGTGCGTTCGATCGCCACCAGGCCAGGACCGAACCCAAGAACGCCCGTTCGAACCGGTTTCGAACGCCGGATCGAGTGAACTGAGTGACAGCCTTTTCGAAACAGGCTTTCCCGCCCTTCGCTCGTTCGAATCCGCGAAACGGTGCACACGATCGATCTACTCGCGAAACGACTCTCAGAAATTGAAAAAAGACTTGTCAACAGTACCCTAAATACTAATGCAACGGTTGCATCCCACTCTTCATGTACCAAATTCTTCCTATTTTTCAACTTTCAGACACGCATTTATGTACAATCATTATATGTCCAATTATCACATCTGAATATGACGTAGAAAATCGTTTCGAAAAAATACGTCTATTTCTTGCGTCGCGTTTGGAAGAGAGGAACGAGATGGACAGGATTGGCGCACCCCGTCGCGGACGATAAGATCCGGGAGCAGGCTGCATCCGCGGTCGGCAACCTTGTCCAGGGAAACGCGATTAGAAAGTTGCCGATCGCGTTATCTATCAACCGAAACATCTCTCTCTCTCTCTCTCTCTCTCTCTCGCACCACAATTGCCGCACCTCTCTTCATCCGTTCCTCGGGATAATCATCGAATTAATTGGTGAAGAACGCGCGATCGTTCCGCCGTTCTAAATTATGCTCTCGCGAGGTCGCATCCTGCAGCCTACCATTTGCATACGTGTGCGTACGAGCGATCGAAACCGCGTCGATCACGGCGATCGAACGATTAGCAATAACGGATGAGTTAACGAGCGCGATCTACGAAACGATTGCATCCGCGCCGCAGCGTGTCAATCTGTAACGCGACGCGCCCAGATCGGACGTCGCCGATCGAACGAGTAGAGTACAGGTCGATTATCCGGTATGAAATCGGGGAACGTGTGATTACCAAGATTATTCCCGGGGAAAACTTCGATTCCGATCGCTGCTTGTATCTCGCGTTTCTCTACGAATTTTTCTCTATTTATTTTTCATGAGAAAGAAAAATATAATGTATAGGATCGAACGTAGTAAAGATAGCTTTTTACGAATACCTGAGAAACCGACTTTTGTACTGGCAAAAATTGTTAATAACAACAAGCTGAACATATCTAAAAATCGTTGAGGCTGAAAAGGTTGGAGATTTTTATTGAGATAATGAGCGCAAATCATTGCAGGTACAAACGGCAAAGAATTTTCTTGGCGTGACCAATGATATGTACCACGTTTTGTTGGATCCACATTTCACCCTACGAAAAATGTGAAAGTGCGAACGTGTCTCTACGTGGAACGGGATAAGTGACCTGCGTGCGAGAACGAACGTGGCGTATGATAATCATAATTATAATAACGATAATGATAGAAGATTCGTAATTACCGAAGTTACGCAAGCTTCCGAGAAGGTAACGCGCGACGCAACGTACACACACGATCATTAGAGAAAATGTCCGGTAATCAAGCCGTTGCCCGTTTCCGCGACGAAATGATCCCCCGACGATCAGACCCTCTCGCACCGATCCGGCCAGAACTGTAAACGTAACCAGCGTCGACGACACGCATATGTAATTACTGAGATTTGGATTCTTACAGGGAAATACGTAAAATATAAGAAGATCGTCCAAAACGGTTTCTAAATCCTTTCTACTAACATTCTTGTGCTACTGAAGTGTAACATCGTAAATGAAATATTTATTTACAAAAAAGATGATTACTCATTTTGAAGCCCTAACATGCTCCAAACACTTGATGAGAGTGTACGCATCGCATAGTACTTCATGACAGATTTCTCAGTCACTCATTGTCACTATTCCCTAGTTTATATTTTTAAAATCAACTGCGTCAAACTGCGTCAGTCGAAATCGCAGTAACGTTCAAGACGCGAGTTACCACGCGGTGGCCAAATTTCCGCGTTTGCACGCGGCGTTATCGTAAATCAACCCGGGGCGCAGTTTTCGCGCAACGCTGGAAACGAGCCTGCTAAATTGGCGAGCCACTCGTTATGTACACACTCCGGCGCGGAGGGACCGTGACGATCGTTTCGATAGGAAAATCGTAGGTTGCCCGTCACGGTACCCGGAGATCGCGAAGGACTCGTTACACCCAGTGTTGGTTTTCCCTGATGCGTACGCACGAAACGCGTGCGTGAGATCTTGATATCGTGGAATAATGATATGCATATAAATTTGAAGCTTGCCGCGGGGTCGGCAGGCGAAGGGTGCGCGCACGCGCGGGTGCACGAGCAACCCCGTCGCAGTCCGGAATCGCGGAGAAAATTGAACGAGGTGAAACGAATTTTGAAACGAGATCGGCAACGGGGCATCACGGAAGCGGCCGAGAGGCTAGAAAGGATTTCGAAAGGCGAACAGCGACGAAAGGAATTCGTTGAAACGTCGCGGGGTGGAGGAAGAAGAGCCGCGGCGCGGCGCGCGGCGGAGCGAGGCGACGACGGTTTCCCCTACGAACGGTCGCCTCGCGATAATTAAAGAAGTTTATTCATATGAGATGCACGCGAGTTAACGAGCAACATGGATGATGCTCCTCGCTAAGCAGCGCTCCAGATAATGATGCTGCGCATCGGTCTGCGCCGTTGCGCGGTTGCCAGCGTGGTTCTTCCGCTTGCTGTTGCTGCGTCGCGCCGGGTGCTGCTGGTGCTGGTGCCGCGCGCCGTTACACGCACCCGGATCAGCTGCATCTAGACCCGAATGCGTGTATGCACCTAGACGGGCCGAACTGACACACCCATAATCACGGCAATTATGCACACGAAGCTACCACGGCCGACCTATCTTGCTCGTTCTTGCTCGACTCTTTCTCTCCCTCTTCTTCGTTTCACCGTCGAGTCGCGCCCGTTCCCGGTCCCTTCCCCCCTGTTCTGTTTCTTCCGCCCCCTTTTCGTCTCGTTCCACTCGCTCCTCGCGGTTCGACTCGCCTTCCTCGGATGAACGCTTGATCGTTTACTCCGATGCAATTTAATTATTATGCCCTCGGATCTCTTTCGCGATGCAACGGAATAAAAGCGGACTAGCTACCCGGGGTAGGAAACTGAGCCAGGTATGAAAACCGGGATTCCTCGATACGCGACGTCGCGTCGTCGCATTCTTCGCGTTTCGTTTCGACGCTGTCTTTATTGGTTCTAGCGGCGTGAATGAGGGACGTGGTCTGGAGCGTGGATTCAGGAACGCCGAGAATCGGTGAACAGTGTCATCGCTCCTTATTGGAGGCACCCAGCGAAATTACTAGTTTTAAATACGGTTCAGATTAAGTTTAGCTCCGACGTCCCGGTTTGCCTTCGATTCGGTCGAGGGACGCGAATTCAGAACTGGATGAATTTTGAGAATCGAGGGCGCACGGTTGCGTCTTGGGACGCGGTGCGATTTCCAGTGGAAAGAAAATTAAAGAGAAATCGTAACAACGGGCGCACGGGAGGTAAACCGGGGTAATTCGCGGCGCATCAGTTTAATCGGCATTAGCGGACCGGCGCGCTCTTATGAATACGCGCGAAAATAGACACAATGTTGGAATACGTAAACGCGTTGCAGAGCGGCCGCTATGCCGGCCAACGTGGTTCAATCTGATTGCGGGCTTAATGAGCGGTATTATGCAACCACCGCTGGAACGAAGAAAAAAAAAAAGAAAATAAAAGGAAAAAAGAATTCCTGAATATTGCACGGAATGCAATTGCAAAAGAATATTAACGGTACATTATTACGTATTAATTATCGCAACGCGTCAATCGGCGATCATATAATAATAATTTCGAATTCCCATGTGTGCTCGCATTTCCGACATGCGCGATGCCAACTGTACGATGCTGAACAGCCCGTCGTTTGTTTACCACTGTATTAATTACCTTTGTTAACGCATTAACGTCATCAATTATGAAAAGCATCAACCCGTTTCTGCCGTGGCGAACGTGAACTCGAAAAAATGGGGTAGAGAGTAACGGGGAGAAATCACGAATATTTAGCGACGGTAGAACCGAGGCAGAACTTCTGCCCGTGTTGAATTTGTTTTTTACTCCACGTTTTACCGGGAACTCGTAATTTTCCTTCATTCCGTCGTACGTCGTTCGTCTTCCACGGCGTATCCACTTGTATCATATCCCCGTATCGTATCACCATTGCGTATCATAATCGTGTATAAACTCTGGTTTACAAGTCTGACAATTATCGGAAATGTCCCAATGAGTGAAAATTGAAACATTAAACGTAATAGATGTTATAAAACGTATAATCAACGTGTAGTCAATACTTGAAAGTATTATTTAGAAACCGAATATGCAACGATGCAATGCGTGCCTAACCAACGGTGGTACGGTACAAGTTGATGTACCTAACGAAGTGTCTGTGTTGGCCGTTCGTCCGCGGTTTTCGCGACTACGGAACGTCTTATCCTCCTTCTTCCGTCTCTCCCTGAACGAGCAACAGCAGCAGGAGCACCGTTGCTGCACTCCTTTTCGCTACTACTACTGCACGCTCTAAATTCGGTTCCAAGCGGCAAGCAAAAGAGCTCCTCGGATGGCTGGGTCGTTCGAGCTGAAAAAACTCGCGAAACGAAGCTTAAGCGAGACGAACCGGACCGAGGGATAGATACACGTGGCCAGACGGGACACAGACACGCGAAACCCGTGTAACCCAATCATGGTTAGGTTCCCTCCCTGGCCGAGGTGCTTTCAATCTTTGAGCGGTTGAAAAACCGGCGGATATTATTCATCGAAACTACATCGAGACGATGTATACTTTGTACATTCTTACTTCCTTATTATAATTAAAAGTTGCGATTGTAACTTTTGTATTTATTTCAAAGAGTAGAGAAAACTCAAGCAGGTATACGAGGCAAAGGCGAGGATTGAAAGTTATCTTCTGTTCCGGTGTAATAAAAGTGGAAAGAAAAGTTGTCGGAATGGTTCGAAGAAAATGTTTACAGGTCGCGGCCGCTGTTGGATTATCTTTGACGACGGGAAACAGGATGAAATTGTGGCCCGGGAACGAATATCGAGGAGGTGGGAGCCAGCTGCGATTTAAAGCGAAATAATTGCAGCGCATGGCCGAATGATTCAATTAGTTTGATTCATCGCCACGCCGTTGGGATTGTCCCGCGAAAAACGCGGTGCACAAGGCCAGCTTTTTAATTTAGTGGCCGTGTTTCACGCGCGATCATTTCCCGACGATAATATCGCAGCATTGTGGCCGCGACATTGTAGCCTGGACGCGATTAATACCGGCCGACATCACCGGAGACCTTTCCGGGATGTTATTATACGGGAATCGTCCGTTTCACGGGCGATAATTACAACCTGTATGCCGTACCATTCGTCCGTAATAACTTCTTACGCGGCATCATTGTTCGCGGCCAGTCACGTGGCCGTAGCAATAAAATTGGACAAGTTTCCTTGAAATTGCTTTCACGAATTCGCTGCGATTTTCATAAAACCGGTAATACCGACAGGCTTTTATTTCGCCGCGAACGATGAAGAAGCAGTATTTATTACTGTATCCTTATTATGTCTCGTAATGTGAATAAATGTAGATTTCGCTGGACGATTGAGATTCTGAACATTGAAAGTGTCGAGCCATTCTTCTCCTTGACACGAGCTACTCCCTGTCCGCAGAAAGGAACCAGCAATTTCGCGCGGCGAAGGAACACGCGTCCCGCCCACGCGTTACTCCTTCGCGCATCGATGATTAATATCCGTTCGCGAATATTTGACGAGGATAAAAAGCGGTGTTCGACAAGCGACCTATCGGTGTTCCCGCGATAAGATAGATGAACTCGTTGCGAGAACGAACGCTCCGCGTGACGTGGAGGAGTTTTGCGCGCGTGGTACGACAAGCAAGGAGAGCGCAGAGGGTAAAAAACGAGGAGGAAAAAAAACGGGAGGAAGAGAAGAGGCAGCGAAAAAAAAAATCGCGAGGCCAAATTCGGCCAATGCACATTTCGCGCGAAATAACTTGCTCGCCGTACGATTCGTCCCACTCCCGGGCCCGAGCAACCCTCACCACCGTTGGCTCGCACAACCCCGACGTCTCTTCGCCCCTCCGCCCCCAAAAAGCATTGCCACCACCACCGCCACCCGCCACCCGTCGCCTCTACCACCAGCCACCGTCAGCATCGTCTACTCTACCCCACTTTCGTGCCTCCTCCAATGTATTCCTGGCGTTTCGCACTGCAAGGTCAACAAACTTCTCCCCGATAAAAAATAAATGAAACGCAGGACTGTTTGAAATTGTAACAGTGGCAACCGGGGGAGATTGCTCCCGATACTTTAAAGAGGCACCGTTCCTTCCGTCGTCCTTTACTACGGAGCCACGACAGCTTGTCATCTTCTCCCTGATACCTCTTTTTCTTTCCTCTCTTCTTATTTTCTTTACCATCTCTTTCTCTTTCTTTATTTTCTCTCGTCCTCCTTCACTTTCCTTCAACCGCCTTTTTGTCATCGGTTAAGGCGATTGTCCCGAGTCACAGACTTCTCGTTGCGGGCCAAGACCGAGCAATATTACTACTTCATGGCGAAGATTTCTTAAAAAATCGTATACTCTAATCAAGTATCCCTCACCATATTTCCGTTCATAAACGTACTCTGCAACTGAGCTTTAAAACATATCACGACTCTCATGTACAGCAACTCATTTTATACACGTAAGTTAAGTAAGTATATTGCGACGATTAAATTAATTATAATTATAGATATGTACTGCAAGAACATAACGAACCAAGAAGTTCGCGTTTAAAAAACGGGAACTAGAAGCAGCACGTTTTTCGTGTTCTCGTGGTTAAATTTCGATTCGCAGTAGATCCAGCGGTTCGCGCACAGACACGCCGGCTGACGAAAGGCTTTCCCGCATGTGTACGTAAGTGGCACGCCACGGAAACGCGGCGACGGATGTTTTGCCACGACTACGAACCCGTTGCCCCTTCGTTTATCTCGTAATAAGCGCGGCTGGTTAATTGCCAATAATCGAACGCGTAGCTCCACCAGAGAAATCCGATCGCGTTCGGTAAGGAAACCGACGTAAGTGCCGGGCCAGAGGTAAAAGTCGGGTGGCTCGATAATAGGAAACGGTGTATTCTCGAGGAGCACCGCGATTCGACAACGATGTCATGGAATTAGGAATCGATCGTTGGAATATAAAGTATGCATAAGTCATCGATTCTTTTACTATCCCTTAAAATTTTCATACACTAAAAACATAATCGCAGATAAAGAATTCTATTGCGTAAAATACATGCATACAAAAAGTATTCTCCATTTTCGAATCATTATTCATTAATACCACATTGGTCGATGGTGCAAATCCTATGGTAGAAGGAATGAATTGATAACTACTTGGAAGATTACCCATTGCTCGGATCTGATCGATACACTGCGAGACTTCTTTACTACACCAGCAACAATTATTAAAAAAAAAAAATTGCCGCAGTTTCCTCTCCGAGCGTGGAATTTCAAATCGGATTTCACCGAACGCGAGCCTCGATTCTACGAATTCACCGACGTGGCAGGAAAAACGCGATTAATCTGTTGGAAAAATATCAATACTCAAGGACTACGATAACGCGTTATTTTCACCCATCGACGCATCGCGTCACGAGGGCAAGCGTAAAATAACATCGCCTGCTTTGAATACCTGTACGCAGGTTCGTATCGTCGGCACTATCAGAAAATGATAACTCCGGCGAACCGCTATACGCAGAACGGCTAGACGGGTAGGAAGGATGGTTTCTAGAGCGGATTTAACGGGGACACGCCGATGGACCCGGGCGTAGAACAAAAAGTGAATGGTAATACGCGACTAAGGATGTTATAATGGAGTCGACGAGCAATACGACCGCTCCCAGTGGTCCACTTTTTGCCCACACCGTATGGCTTCTCGATCCCAACATTTGAACTCGCTGCTGCTACGGCCTCGTTACTCGTTTGGCGAACGCGCTTGGTAAACGCTCTACGATATCTTAAAGACGAGATCATAATTTACTATTCGATTACTGCGTACTATCAGGATATCTCTCGCCTATCATCTCGTCTTATTTTAAGCGTGTAGGCCTAGTTCTACTTAGAGACGAGGATTTGTAAGAAGCACTGGATACACGAAGATTGGATCGAGGTAAAAACCGAAAATCGCGAGAGCAGGCTAGTCGATACAGAAAAAACGATCGTATCCCGGTGATTAGCCGGCGCTAGGCGTTAACGTTGCTCGGAGCAGGTTTGGCGGGGCCGCGACGGGTAAGCGAGCGAGCGAGTGCGCGAGAGCATGTTGCCGGCAGCGAGCGAGTGCGAGTCGAGACGAGCGAGTGCAGTCACGGGACGGAGAGAGAGAGAGACAGAGAGAGAGAGAGAGAGAGAGAAGGGGGGGTTCGGGGTCCCGGCAAACAAGAAGCGAGCCGCAATGCATTCGCTCTACTCGCTAGATATAAATACGCGACAGAGGGCAAGGAACCAACCACGCCTGCACCGACAGCTACTGCCTAACGACACGGACACGCACACGCGGTCGCTCATTGTGATAAAGCTGAAGAAGGAGCGATGAAGAGGGGCCTCGAGAGAGCGGGACGGTGCCGGGGAGAAGAGGAACGGAGAAAGGAAGAAAGAAAGAAAGAAAGAAAGAAAGAAAGAGTGACTGTACGAACCGGGAGATGGTGAAAGAGAAAGAGGGAATGAAAGAAAGAGTCGAGGGATGAAGCGAGAGAGCGTGTACAGCGAAAGAACGAGGGAGAAGGGTAGAGGTGTAGGCTGGCTGGCTCGCTGGCTCTGGCTTCGAGGCTGCGTTCGTTCATGCGCCCATCCGCGCGCTCGAAGTTGGGACGAATGTGGCCGGTCGAGTCTCTCTAGAAGATGCGGCCAAATATTGCATCCACGGATAAATATAGGCGACACGGGTGCATAGGCCGCTCGTCGGTGTTCGCCACGGTGCCGCAGCCAACGCGCTCTTTTCTTCCCGGCCGTGTCTTTCGGACCCGGAGCGAGCACCGACGGCATTCCTCCTGCGGGGCTCTCTCTTTCCATGTGCGAGAGCGATCGTTAAATTCGTTTCGTGGCCGAGAACTTCGCCCGGCACGCTGCTGCTGCCTTTCCATTCTTCTTCGCCTCGCTTTCCGCCGCTACTCTCGCTCCGTTTTCCGTCCTTTCTCCGGTACACTTTTCTAGCCTTTTTTCCGCTTTCTCTGATCGCTATTAATACTTCGAAAACAAACATTGGAACAGTTCCTTCGGACACGTCGAAGTGTCGTCTTAGTAATCGATGCAATTACGATACCGATTTCAAGTATAGGTAAAGGGATAGTTCGCTCAAATAGAACGGCAAAGGGAAAATTTGGTATTGGTCAGACGGGAAAGTTCGTAGACCGGGGCTACGCGCGACAAGCGAGTCTGACGCGAATCTCATTCTACTTACGAAAGTTCGTGATTCGTTCGCACATTATCACGCTGCCGTTACGTATCGCGCCCGATAACGCGCAATCGGGTCAGCACAACGGTGCATTGTGAGCATCCGCAATAATGCGCGCTTTCTTCCGATATTAGTAAAAACTTTGTTTCCTCCTAAACGGAAAAATCTTCGTGAACGTATTTCGGTGACTGGATCGCTGGAAATAATGAGATGCGAAAAAAAGTCGACTCGCGGATCGCTTAATGGGAATGGTGACTTTTTCTTTGTGTCCGAGCCCCGACGAGCATTCTCGCAGCAGCCGCGGCTTTGTTTTCGCGGCGAGAGGGAAGAGAGCATAACCTTCGGAACAGGCGGGAGCGTGTCGCGGCTGGTGCACGTGGCTAGAACAGCAGCCAGGCATAGTCAGTGAAAATCATCGTGCGCGGACATTGGGTGGCGGGAAACGTGCGTGATAGCACGCCGCGGAGGGGTGGTGGGCCACGGAGGGAGGCCCTAATCAAGCCAGTGGCGTGAAACCTAACCTGACGCTGCCTCGGGGAAGGGAGGGGGGAACCGCGAGAGGGAAAGAGAGACGTGGAAAGAGAGAGAGAGAGGGAGAGAGAGAGAGAGAGAGAGAGAGTAGGATGCACCCTGTCGTGTCGCAGCCGCGAGGCGGCGGCCAGAGACAGAGGGAAGAGACACGGTTATCGCGGAAGTTCGGCAATTATAGGTGCCGAGTCGCGTTTTTTTTCCACGACTGATATTGATTTGGGAGAGGCAAGTTCGTATTCGTGGCACGAGCATACCTTGCGACTCGCACAGCCAGGCGGCCGGCAGCGCGATGCATCACGGCGCAAGGCCGCGCATCGAGGGGTACGTACATCGGAGCCAGAGGGAGCGAGGGAGGAACAGGGGGAGGATAAGGCGACCGGAGTGATCCCCACCCTGGGTGCTACTCTCCGCCGAAACCTCTCCCACCAATCGACACGATACACCCCACCTTGCACGCGGTATCAAACCCCTTCCACGCTGTTGCAACGGACATAACTACTCCTCTCCTGTTCCTCTCGTTCCCTCTTTCGACTCGTCCGTTCGTTCCATCCCTTTTCGACTCGCGTCCGGCGCGTCCTCTTCTCTGTACCTCGTTCTCCTCCGTCGCCGTCGCCGCCACTACCATTGCCACCGCCGCTACCACCACCGTCGCCACCACCACCCCCGGCGCTGTCGGCCAGGGGCGAGCTCCGACTTTCGCCGCCCTTGGATTCGGAAACCGATTTCTTGGCCGATGTGGAACGACCGAAAGAGGAATTTGCGCTGGAGAACCAAAGGGAGATGCATTTCTTCTCGTTTAGGTTCAGATCATTGGCTTCGTTTTTTCCGAGGGTACTAAGGGATGCACGAGAAGCAATTCTCGGAAATTATTCGAATCGGTTTAGCCCGAACCAATCGGGCGAATCGGCAATTACGCTCAGGAACAAAGTATAAATTCGCTACCGTCCAATTAACGAGCAGATCGAGAGGAACTCTCATTGACCGGCAATCGTCTGCATGCGAACGCGTTCGGAAATTTTGCCCGTCACGCTACCCCAATTTGCCGCACCGGTTACGATCCACCCGGGAGACCGAAGTGGAGAACAACCAGGGGACACGGATAACTTCGAAGTTTCACCTATTCAAACTTCCAAGAGCAAACGCGCCGTCTGCTCGCGAGCCTTTCTCGGGAGGAATAAATATTGTGTGCATCTTTTACGTGTCTTTCGACTATCGCATGGGAAATACATAAGCCTCGAGTCCGTCGTACGCTTCTTCACGCTCGGAGAGCGAGTTGAAATAATTTGGTACGAACTAGGATTAATTTTCATACATGAAGCGTGGTTCGGATAGTTTTGCAAGAAAGTTGGATGGTCGTAGGGGGGTTAAACGCGCGCGGCGCGCCGCTTGGAATCGGAGCCGCGTGAATCCGCCCCTGCCGCCATCACCACCGGGTTCGACGCCGGCACCTTCTCCTCTCCCGAGGACGGTGTATCTACCATCCCGAAGCCGAACCAGTCCAGAAATCCCCACTCCGGGATCGCGTACCGCGGCGACGGAAGTGTGGCAACGTCGCTGCTCGCCAGTGTCTCGGTCTTGGCGAGTTACTCGGGGGGGCTCAGGCCGAGTCTACCGAGTTTGTGTCTACCGGCGCGGGTAACCCGAAAGCGAGTGTGCCGAGGATCCAAAGTCGCGGGCCTCCAGCCGGCATGCGAGACCGTCTCGCTGCTTGAAGGCCGAAAAACCCGGGTTTAAAATTAAAAAAAAAAAAGAAGAAAAACGTGATCGAGCCGACCGGTCGACGAGGAGAGACGTGCCGAGAGTAAACGTGGGAGAGATTAAAAGACAAAGGGATTTAAGAAAGAAAATTTGGCAGTCGGTCGCGTTTCCGTTCCCCCCGACTTTAAACCGGCAAGTTTTTTTCACGGCCAGCCGATCGTCACCGTCGTCGTTATCATCGTGGAGCTGACTCGCGTCACGACGGAGGGATCGCGACAAAAGAGGCGGAGGAAGAGGAAAGAGAGGAAGAAGAAACGAAAGGAGCTGCGTACGGGACACGGGGCGACAATAACACGGTACACGTTCCGCGCGTTTGTCGTTTGTCACATCGCATCATCGAAAGCCCGCCGTAATCACGCGAACGTGCGCGCTTCGTGTCTACATTCACGCTTTGTACGCGACTCAGTGCGCGCGTGTACGCGTAAACGCGGGACGGACACGCGCGTGTGTACGTGAAGAAGAACGCAGGGTGAAGAGAAGAGGAGATATCTATATATAATATTATATACCAACACGGTGAAAAACGCGACGAAAAAACAGTGTAAATGGCGCTCTCCGCACAGAATCAGTCGACGTCGTACGTGAACTTGTATTACTCGATCGTCCAGCGTGCGGCGACACGCTACTTTAAGGAATATTACAACTCCGGTGAGTACCAACGATCGTGCGTCAAGCACGTTCGGATCCGTTCCCTTTGGTATTTAGAAAACGGAAGAGCCGATCGGCCGTGAAAGAAATCGCACGCATCGAATCGTTCGGCCACCTGTGCGTCGTCCACGTTTTGCCAAAACGACGACGTCATCGCGAGGCGCGCGCTGTGTACGCGCGGTTTCGAATTTTCCCGCCCTCCCTCCTTCCCTCGCTCCGTCGCCACACAACGCTACACGTGCACCCATACATGAACGCACGCACGCGCTCGTATCCGTGCATCGCACACGAGACACGCACGCATTCGCTCTGTTTCTCTTTTTTACCTCCGTCTCGTTTCACTGGCTGTCCCTGCCCGATCCACCGACTCCCCCGCAAATGTGTTCACATACACGCGTATACACACGCCGAGAGACGGAGAGACTACCGTTTCACCGGCACCTACTACCCACCGGAGAAGTGCTCCTCCAACACCGATTAAAACATGCCGCCGCCGGCTAGACACGTGCCCGCTTCTAAACTCGTGTGTGTTCCGATAGTACTTTACCTACTCCGTACGAGTGAGCGAAGAGAGAAATAGAGAGAGAGAGAGAGAGAGAGAGAGAGAGGGAGAGAGAGAGAGAGAGATAGGAATAGAAGCTCCGCGCGCGGTACCGAGTTTCTTCGTCGTCGACCGTCGCGACGGTCGTGGAGAACAGTGTTAGGACAAGACGGACTCCCGTGGGGTCGGAGTAATCGTGGACGGATCCAGAGAACCGAAAGAATCGCGGAGAGAAAAAAGGAGAAGGATAAACGAAACCGGATTCGTGGGGGGAAATCGGGGGACCCGAAAAAAGGGAGGACCGTGAAGAATCCCGGTATCCGTCGGTGCGATCGCGTCCGCTTTGGCGATTTGCAAAACGCGAGAAAGGAAGAACTGTGCGCGAAAGAGAGAACGTGATAGGGCGATCGGAGTGGGAGAGAAAGAACGAGCGAGAGAGGCTAAACAGCGTGGGGAGTGGAAGGGAGACGGAGAGACGAGACGAGAGAGAAAGATAGAGTGAGAATGTTTAATAGGAACGAGCGAGGAAGAGAGTGCGTGTGCTGATCCGCAAAATACGGTCTCGTTACACTATCGTCGGTGTTGGGTCATCTAATCGCCTCTGAAATTATCGTCTCGCCAGTGCCGAGTGACGAAATACGCTCTCTCCGGGAGCAATCAGTTTTCGAGGGTACTGGTTCGTCGGTGCCTCGGACGATCTCTCTACTACGGTCCCGGGCCGAGTCCTTCGGGTTCTGCTCGTTTCGATCGTGTTTATTACCGAGGAGCCCGCCCGTTCGTGTCCGCTCTTTTTCGTGTGTCACGGTGATCGGTCGCCGGTCCACGCGGACCTGCTCAAGGTGAACGTTGGCCTCGGAGAAAGAGTTCTGTGCGAGAGAAAACGAGAGAGAACGGTCCTCGTGAAATACGCGATTGCCCGGGATCGGCGTACGTGGTGTCCATGTGAACGCATCCCGAAAAACGTAAACGCGATGTTCGACGTGTGTCTGGGATGGTGCCAGTCGACGGTATGTTCGGGTGTCTCTGCGTCGGTTCGTTTGCATCGCGATACGTGAACAAAATCAGTGATCGGTAGTACGTAGTAGCTACTGGGTCGTTCATCGAACGCCGGTCGATCGTGCGGCGTGGCGAACACCGCTCGGACGATGCTCGCACGCTGACAAGAAAGAGAGTTTTGTTTCATCGCGGACGCTCGAGTGTTCTCTGTTCGATTCGAGGAGCCCCGCGTTCCAACGTCGTCCGAATATCGTGTTGCGCTTACTCTACCTCGGGGCTCGTGTTCTCGTTAAATGTCGAACGAAGAAGCGTTCTCCACGCCGCGTAACGTATTCCGGAGTCGATGTTTCGGATCCAAAAAATGCGCCACGAGTTCCGACCCCGGACTCGATCGTGTCGAATTTCGAGTCATTTTGGCGCCAGTGGCAGCGTTCACGGATACCTCCGCTTCTGTCTGCCTCCGTTTCTTACCGTTCATCGATGAACATTTCAAGTTTGGAAGGCTCCGAGGAAAGTTTTGGTGCAACCGTGATGAGAGAGAGAGAGAGAGAGAGAGAGAGAGAGAGAACTGGATCCTCGTGATAAAAAAAATAACTACGTGCTCGCCTCGCGTAACCAATGAGCCTTTCCATTTGCTCGCGTTCTATGAATCCGTCGAATTGTAATCTAGTTTTGCGAAAAAAAGAGTCACGCGCACGACGGACGGAGAGGCAGAAAAAATACGAACGTGGAGCCAGAGAAACGGAGAGAGTGAGAGCTACCCAGCGCGGCGAGGGTCGAACGTTATCTCTGCTGTAGGTTTATCGTGATATTCCTCTTTGCCGTAGTCATCGAAACAGGATCATTTTCGCCAGTTGACATGACGAGGATATCGCCATCGGCTGGTGATCCCGGATCGTTATTGGACGATATAAAGTCAATCGCTGCGAATAAAACCATCGGTTCTCGTTTAGCCCGGCTTCCCAACTTGGACCAGCAGAACTACACATGATCGGTCTGTGGAACTTTGCTTATTCCAGAGGTACTTGTCTCGCACGTACAACTTTTCAGTCGACGCGAATAATCCCTCTTCAACGTTCTTTCTTTACCCGCGCCGATTCCTTCTTCCTTCATATATTCGATTACTTTAAAACCAGCTGCACCGACCCGGAGTATTTATCGAACACGCGTCTCTATCGACTCGCGCTCTCGTTCGCATACAATTATTAAACACGCGATAAAACCCCCGCACGAATCATTTTATACAATGTTACCATTTAAAGAATTACATAAAACATCGCATTCGATTACTCCCAAACCTCGTCTCCGCTAACTTTACTCGAGTGTGACCTCGGGCGAACGCTCTGATAATTTTCACTGATCAACCAATTGATAATTTCCCTTCTCAGACGTTTAACTGTCCGTCGGTTCAAATGTACGGTCTAACAAAAATACACTTCGCCGAATTTAATGGAAGAATGAAAAAAATACGCGAAGCTAATACATAGTTTCATTTCGGAGCCAGCGAGCAATCCGTTTCCATGAGCATCCGCGGCGCGCGGCAACGGGAGAGTAGCGAGCCGCGCCAGATAGAGAGAGGGACACGCGTATATATTTGTAGAATAAACGTCGACGGGTTTATCGTGTGACTTCTCACGATAAGAGGAGAGCGGGAGCGTTGCTCCGTATCAACGAGAACGTAAGAATCGACGCTGCGTGTTTGCGTGCAGAAAATCAGGGATCGGCCGCGGCGGGATGCTGATTCGATTCCTCCCGTTCTTTTTTACGCGAAAGAAACCCGTCGTTGCCACGAGACTCGCGTCCTTACTCCCCCTTTCCTTTCAAGTTCGCCGAATTGTTTTTTTCCTCTCCGGAGCCCGAGATAAATCGTTGATTTATCATCGAGCATAACGCGCCGCCAACGTCGCGCGAGGTTCAACCTATCGCTGCCACGATCTTGCTTAACCCTTTGACATTCTGTCTGAACGAAGAAGCCGAGAATCTCTAATCGATTACGATTCTTCATATGTAACGTAGATTATATCATCCTCTACTACACGCTTGAATCAGAGCAGAATCGATGGAACCACGTAGTTCTGCAGATTCGATCAAAATTACCGTGTGACCTACAATACACTTGTTACAGAGTTTGTGTTTGTAGTCGAGGCGCGAAAAAGGTCCGGCTGACGTTGGATGTCCATGTTTTCGTTGCGTCTAACGATTCTGATGAGCCAGTTGTTATTAAAATACAGAGAAAACAAAGAACGGTGCGATTGCTTACGGATAGAAGTGGCCGATAGTAGACCTTACGAAGATAGTGGAACACGTTCCTTTAATACGCGCGAATACCGGCTGATAGATGCGGGAAGAGGAAGGAAAACGGGGCCTCGATCGAACGGAATAAAGTTAGTTCGGCGTCGCGCGCTCACGTCTCAGACGCGACGAGACGAAACGCGGGATAGCGTGAAAGAAAAAGGTGTCGAGGAATCCTTTCTACCGTGCGCGCAGCCTTTCACCGATGGGACCACTCCGTTCGAACACCGCAGCGTAGACATATATATTCCAGTTTATACGCGAATATTCTATATAGCAAATGACAGCTACTATTTTTACAATCTCCTTTTTACGCGGCAGACTCAAGGATAGACTAAAAATCGAAACCGTGAAGGTCCGATTCGAATGGAACGGGAGACAGCGGGGTCCTCGACAAAAGTATTAAAAAACACAAAGCTCCTACGGGATAGAATAATAAAAGATAGAACAAAGCCGGAAGAGAGGAGGGAAAAAAAAGCTAGGCGACGTTTCGGGGCGTTCGTCAATGCGTGATAGAACAGAGGGGCGTAGAGGGGCCGCTCGTTTGCGGGGGGAGGGGGGGTTTGCCTCGACGAGTGTTAACGCGCTCGCGCCGCTACACCCCGTCTCGTTTCTGTCTATTTTTCTGAAAACAAACATTCGATCTGACGAGCTATATAACACCGATGGAATACTAGAGAAGGGCCACTCGTTCCTCGAGCACCCTTCGCGCCGCCATCGCGGAAAGTTATGTTTTTGTTGCGCTCGATTCGGTGTTTTTTCGTCTCGTTCCCTTACCGAGTGCCTATACATCGCGTACGCGCGCAACACGTACACACGGCACCGGCCGCTGTACGTACTCTCGTCTGCTGGGTCCCCGGTAGCCCCGCTCGATACGAAAATGGGCCGTAGGTATTCCCCCTCGCACTCGATAAATAGCGAGGAATGTTTGCTCTTGCAAATGAATGTTTTCCGCGAGCCACGAGTGATTTTAACTCCTGAGTGCGCGTCCTGCCAATACGTTTCTCTCTGCTACCCCTGCAGTCGCGCGATCGACCGAGCGCTCTTTTCTCATCCCCCTCCGATAAACCGCGTTGATGAAGAATAACAGAATCGTCCTGCTGATCCGCGGGATCTTCCGGCAACTTATTCCTCTCCCCGTCGAACACTTTTCAACGATTTCGTTCCGCGAATTCTTGTCAAACGGACAGTTACTCTTCGTATTCTACGCAGAACATAATCAATGAGTATCTCGATGACGAGTGGCGAAACGACGAGTGTATACCGTGTCGCACGAATTTCCACGGGCTCTCGCGAACAATGGACGCATTCTGACGTCGGTTCGTCGGCTAAACTTAGCCCCGACGCGAGATTAAAAGGTACATTACTCATACTCGTTAAAAGGGACTCATGAATGATTCCTTGTAAATAATCATCTGAGCTCGGGTGTTGCGAACCTCGTTTCAATGCGAACAGCCCTAACCTGCCTATCTCGTTTAGATTTGTGAACTTTTCCTGACGATCAGGGAAATTCTTGATTTTTTTTGTTCGTCAAATAATACGAGTATATTAGAAAATGATTGTTTCATTTCACTGTTGATATGCTCTTTTCTATCGTAAGATTCATTCACGCTTATTTAGTCTCGACCACTCTATATAATAGATAATGTCTGTTCATTGTATCCAAGAATGAACAGATTAATGGATACGACTGAATCGAAGAACAGAATCGATCAATTAGCCTTTTCAGTCTACCTTGCTCTTTCCCAACACTCGTGCAACGTTACGCTCTGAACCGAAGGCAACGGCATGAATGAAAACAGCTTCGAAAACGAGCAAAACGATAGTCCTGGCCGGGGCGATTGTAATATTTCCAGCAGGTGCAGGTGTTACGGGACGATTAACTTGCCCCGTGTTCGGATTCTCTGTGTAGCCAGACGGCTGCGCCGCGCCGGGAGGAGCCGCGTTATCGGCTGGTAAACGGCCATTTCTGTTTCTGCTCACGCGGCGAAAGTTCAATATGCCGAGTCGCGTGCAGCCGCGGGTATTGTTATCCGCGTACGATTAAATCAGCCGCGTTCGCGGAGAATCTTAAGCGCCAGCCGCAAGAAACGTGGCCGCGCAAGGACGCGACTAAATAACCGATCCGCCACCCCCTCCGCCGACGACGCAGCGAATGAAAATGAGCCGTGCATGGACCTCCTTCCATTTTTTCTTCTTCTTACTATTTCTTGTTCCTCTTCTCTCCCGAGTTCAACGATATCGCAGTGGCTGTGTCTTACATTGTGACGAGCCACTCGACCGATTCCGGATGCCCTTGTCTAAGCGGGAAATCTAATTCGAAAATCCTCTT